>NC_072779.1:22963795-23263795 GCF_022539595.1 Amphiprion ocellaris
ATGCAGTAAGGATTGAATTAAAGCTACGGGTGTTTTAATCTAAAACATTCACTGATCAGTGGAGAAAAAACAGATTAATATGCCATTATTAGACTCGACAAATCAAGTTCTTCATATGTCATATTTCCCATCAGTCATATTAGCAGTTATCACCAGTGATTAGGTTCAAGGTGTAATTTGTGTTGATCAAAAATTCTTGTGTGATCTATATAATGCAATCTGACTTTTGACTTCATCGATGTCTGAATGAGTTCACTATTCAGTAAGTTTGACTGATAAGGATGTGGAGCTGACTTTCTTACTTGTAGGTTTTCCACCAAAGCTTCCTTCTCACATGGAATTTGAGGAAAATATTTGATAGAATTAGGGAACTGACGTCCTGAGTCTTAGGTCCCTGACCACTGTCCCTACACCACTGCTGATTGAATATGCTTAAGGTAATAAAATAATTGCAGATTTAATGTCAGATTGGAGGATGCTGATTAGCTAAATTTACATAGTCTTGTGCATGTCATTAGTATTAGAATGGACTCCACTGCTGCAGAGACTGGCTAATATCTCTATGAATGTTTTGAACAAAAAAAGTACTTGATATTTATTTCATTTGATTTATTTTCAAAGATTTAAACAGTACTTTCAATAAGGAGGCAGTGCCAGTCAATAGCTTTATACTTTATTGTGTGTGGTGATTAATAGCATGCCGTTTATTTATTTGTTTCCTAGGACTGAATAGAAGGATCAGAAAAGTTCTTTGGGCCTGTCAATTTTCAGCCAGACATTTTGATGGCGGTCCTCACAACCTCCAAAGAAAATATAAAAGCTCATCTTTAAACAAATCTAAATGAGGTTTACTTTTACTCAGTTCATCACGTCATAGGAAGTCTTTTCTTTGCACTAAAGAAGCGAGTGAATACTGTTCTGCAGATGTTTAGGTGGAAGCATTGAGCCGTGCTGATTAGGCTTTGCCCTCCACTACATCCCTGTCTTTGATTTAAGTTGGGATTGTTCTGCTTGGGATAAGCCAAAAAAGATTCTTTTCTGTTCTTGACCCAGTTCCTTGTGCCTCATTATTTTCCAGCTGATGGCTTCAGGATGCTTTTCCTCTTTTGCTCCTCTGTGGTTCTACTGATTCTATTCTGTGCTTTCCTCAGTAGACAGAGCAGACAGTTCACATCACACTTCTCCAAAGTCCAAAGTTATTATTTTACAGGACATAGCTTTAATATACTGGACGCTGAAACTAGATTTAAATCACCCCCCACAACTGGAAAACAAAACAAACAAACAAACAAAACAAAACAACGGTGCTGTTTCTGCTGTTTTTCTGCTTCCACATCTTTTGTATTATAATACTGCTTTCTTTCACTTTCTTTCCCCCTGTCTCCATATCTGCTGCTCAGTTTCCTCTGTTAGCTTTACATTTTTCTTTCTATAAACCTTCTACTGGTTTTTGCCTGTGTTGCTATGGCATGCTGTTCTTTTATTGTCAATATAATAGACATGAGACAAGAGTCTCAATCATTGGGCATCAACAGATACTCATTGCTGTCATCACTTAGTTTGTTTTACTTCGAAGCTACTTTAAGCAGGTATGGGAAGTATTTTTGTTGCCATTGTGGACCAAAACTGCAAATGAACCTTTCAGCATATTGTAATTCAATTGATCTGAGAGAGAACAAGACTTTTGCACCTACTCTTGGCTCCATTCTCAGGATTTAGAAAATCCAGCCTGTGACAGAGCATTTTTAGCTTGAAGCGCATGCTGGTGTGGTTGGACAAGTTTAGAACAGAGACAAGATAGGGACGAGCTGCAGGAGAGGGAAGAGCTGCAGGGGATTATATTTCCAAATTCAATTTCTATTCTATTCAAATTATTATTATTATTACTAGTAATAGTAATATTTAGAAATTTTAGGCCTATATTCAAAACTTTACGGTCTCAGAAGCAATATATATAATATACACTCTAAGAAATTTCCCCGTAAATTCACAGTAAAGAGCTGGCAGCAAAAGTTGCCAGCAGAGCAGTTATTCTACAGTAAAGCTACCGTATCCTACAACAGTTTATTACTGTAAAAAATATTACAGTATTATGGTGTTTAGAGTTTATGCTTACAGTATATTACTCTCAGTATTTTGGTGCCATTATGCTGTTATTTTACTGTTTGTACTGTAATCTTCATAAACAGTTTATTACTGTAAAATTGATATCAGAGAATGTGATGATATGAAGTGATAAACATTGCTGAAAACTAATGATTTAAAAATGTCACATCTCAAAATGAAAGCCCCGGGAAATAGCATAGCATAGAAATGGCTCAGACAAGAGATGACTTTTCAACATTCAGCTTTTATTAAAACCAATTCTGTATCAAACATAGTTCAAAAACTGACTTATTTAACTCATTAAATTTTAGTAACATACAGTCATTTCCTCATGGTGAATAGGTTCCAATTGTGCATGTTCTAGTTCAGGTACACAGTTTGGATTTCCATTTTTCCTGAACTGTAACGAAAGATATCTATATATCATTTAAATTATTTAATACTGCATTGAACACATTCAGCAGCTAACAAATTTCAAGTAATTCAAGTCTTGCAAAATAAAATCTACAAAAAAATTAATGATGTTTAACAGGTTGTCAACAATCTGTTTAAAAATTGCACATCAAACTTCAGGTACCCTGCCTTCAGAATCAGTCTTTCATAACTCATGATCATGTTCAATAAATACCACGTCATGGAACAAACCTGGAACTTCAAACCTGAGACACCTGGACTGAAGTATTTTATACTGAACCAAACACAATACTGAGACTTGTTATCTTAGAATGACAGCATGAACATCTGGTTGCAGACTGGGCTTTTCCTTTGTGAAAGTGAAGTCTGTGTGGAAAAGTGCTGTGGGTTTACATGAAGTCCCACTCAGAGTCCATGAGTCTTTTTATAAGGGTGACTACATGGGAATTTACAGTAGATGCCTTTTTCTGGAGCAGCTTCATTTATTAAAATAGCAATTCATTTTAGGTATAAAAAGAAACATATTATTATTTCACTAATTAATTATTTCATGGTCCTTGTGTTGCAGTGGATCATGAATTTATTTTATGTCAACCTCGCCGTCAAAGTCGGTGGGCGGATCCTAACACCTGATTGGTTTACCCTGCACATCAAGTCAAGGCAAATCGATTCCAGGTAATGGATTGATGCAGAGCTTGTGAACACATTCCGATACACTGGGTGGCGCTATTCACCTCTACGTTGGTTTGGATTAAACAAAACTTTATTGGCAACCGCTTAAGACTCGGTCCTCTACCCCAAATGTTGATACAGCGCGGTGCAAGACAAAATTTCCTTTAGTGTTTCCTTTAGCACCTACTCGGCGCGGTACGGCTCGCCACTACTGTACTGGACTCGGCTCGTCTCCGTTTAGTTGTTTTTCCATCACATTGAGTACCACCTCATCGGGGGTGGAGTCGTCATAGCACGGCGGACCGAAGGTCCTTTACGTCATTTGTGTGCGACACTAATGCAACACAACAATGGACATGGAGGCGATGGTTCAGCTGCTGCTCGGTCTGTGGCTTTTTGTCAGATTCAAAGTAATAGAAAAGTCGGAGAAAGCTGAGAGCGACGAGTCGAAACACTCAGGAGACACACAGGAGAGTTTGGGAGTTTGATACAGCAGTATCAAGCTGAAGACAAGAGGATATGAACTATGATATGAGGGTAAGCTAATGCTAGTTCGCTAGCTATCGTATATTAGTCCTGTGAACGACCCTGTAATGGCTACAGTTTATCTATTAGGTATTCAAATATGTCAGTTAGGTAAAATTGGAAAGATATTCACAGATTCGGACTTCCGGCATCAATAACTCATGAGATATACGTTGTAAAATCGTAAACAATGCCTCTTTCCCATCGTTGTAAGCTAGACAATGTGCTACAAGGCCAGTTTTATCAAAAGTCGCTGTCTTTCAAGCTGCAGAAATAACATTGATGTCTATGAGCAGCTGGCTGTGCAACGAGTAAACAGGGACCGTCTGCAAATAGCAAAACCGCTGCAACAGCGAAGAGAGACACTACACAAATATTCAATTACTTAACTTTTATACACTGTAGTGTCACCAAATTTACTGCAGCCATCATTTGTCTCCTGCTGGTCATAGTACAACTCTTGGTTTGACACTAAATACAAAATCTGAATTTTAAGGAATTTTTATTATTTATTATTATTTTGTTAGTCATAAAATTCAATAACTTCACTCTTGTTTACTGTAGTGTCACCAAAATCACTGGAGTCTTCAATTGTCTCCTGCTGGTTATACTACAACTCTTGGTTTGATACTAAATACAAAATCTGAATTTTAAGGAATTTTCATTGTTTTGGTATGGTTTTACTAATAATAAAACTCAGTAACTTCACTCTTATATACTGTAGTGTCACCAAAATTATTGGAGCCATCAGTTGGCTCCTAAATGTCATACTACAACTCTTGGTTTGACACTAAAATAAAAAAAATCTGAATTTTGAGGAATTTTTATTATTTTATTATTATTTTATTAGTCATAAAATTCAATAACTTCACTCTTATGTACTGTAGTGTCACCAAAAATCACTGGAGCCATCAGTTGGCTCCTGCTGGTCATACTACAACTCTTGGTTTGGTAATAAATTAAAAATCTGAATTTTAAGGATTTTTTTTCTTATTACTATTTTATTAGTAATAAAATTCAATAACTTCCCTCTTATGTACTGCAGAAAGATTACACTCTATCAGTTGGCTCCTGTTGATCATACTACAACTCTTGGTTTGATATTTAACTATTTTTCATGATTTTAATGATTTTTTTAATAGTATTGAAATTGTTGTTATATATCTCAGATATTTTTTGTTGTAACAGATAAAAGTGCTCATCCATTTTTATTTGGTAGATTGTGGAACATTAATAACCAAAAGTAACTGAATTTTATTTTATTTGGGTTGTTTATTGCCATGTGAAGTTGTGCACACTATTTAGTGTGCATGCTTGTGTGTGAAGTTTAAGGATTATGAGTAAATTAGCTTTGATGGCTCTTCTCTTGATGTATGTGGTGCTATATTTTTAGATCCACAGTGCACCTGTTTGTCCAAATACATGATACTGAATAGTAATGGAACTTGGACTCCTCACCAAAGAGAGGATCAGATAACACCAATATACCAAACTAAACTGTTTAGCCTGTCTCCTCAAGTACTGACAATTGGGAAGAAAGACAGTAAGATGCCTTCTTACAAGGCTGCAGCGTTAACTGATTCATTTAAACAATAATGTTAAACAGCTAATAATATTTTCCAAGTTAAGGACTGTATGGACAATACTTGGAAGAAAAAACCCGAAGGTATGATCAGTAGGACCTTTTGATGGTTGGATGGATTTAATTTTTTCTGCAGTGTTTAAGAGTAAAGTGATTGAATTTTATTTACTACAAAAATTCCTTAAAATTCTTATTTTTTAATTTAATATCAAACAAAGGGTTGTAGTATGACAATCAGGAGCCAACTGATGGCTCCAGTGAATTTGATGACACTACAGTACATAACAGTGAAGTTATTGAATTGTATTACTAATAAAAATAATACTAAAATAATAAAATTCATTAAAATTATGAAAAAATGTTTTTATATCAAACCAAGAGTTGCAGTATGACCAGTAGGAGTCAATTGATGGCTCCAGTGATTTTGGTGACAATACAATGTATAGGAGTGAAGTTATTGAATTTTATTACCAATAAAAATTCCTTAAAATTCAGATTTTGTACTTAATATCAAACCAAGTGCTGTAGTATGACCATCAGAAGCCAACTGATGGCTCCAGTGATTTTGGTGACACTACAATGTATAAGAGTGAAGTTATTGCATTTTATTACTAATAAGAATTCCTTAGAATTCAGATTTTTAATTTATTACCAAACCAAAAAATGTCATAGTATAGCATCTCTCTCTATAAACATCATAGCATAGCATGTCGCTCTAAAAACATCATAGTATAGCATGTCGCTCTAAAAACATCATCGTCTAGCATGTCGCTCTAAAAACGTCATAGTATAGCATGTCGTCCAAAAAATGTCATAGTATAGCATGTCGCCCAAAAAATGTCATAGTATAACATATTGCTCTAAAAACATCAGAGTATAGCATGTCGTCCAAACAATGTCATAGTATAGCATGTCGCTCTAAAAACGTCGTAGTTTAGCATGTCGCTCTTAAAACATCATAGTATAGCATGTCGCTCTAAAAACGTCATAGTATACGAAAAAAAAACTCTTCCTGTTCACCTCTTAAAACCCAAAAACACACCGCAGTAGCACCCTAAACTAAAACTACCAATGGGTTCCCTGTTTTCCTTTCTGAACAATTCAAAGGTCCCTCTCTATCTCCCCACACATCCACCGACCACTGGAACACATCTCCAAAGTTCTGCCGGGCCAGCTCAGCTTCCCCTCAGAAGAAGTGCCGCCACCTGCCAGATGAAGGAGCCTTTTGAGAGGCAGCTGGCATCATGATTGGACTGTACTTTGGTCTGTTCCAATCCAGCTTCAGCTCCAGAGACGGCAGGCGGGACGAGTCAACGGAGGCCGGGTGGACGAAGGCATGCAGCTGAGTACAATCCAGAAAACAACAGAGGAGGAGTGCAGCGGCCCAGGGCCAGAACAAACAGAGTAGCATCGTATGTCTCTTAGAAAACATCATAGTAGAGCCTTTGATAGGAAAAATGGCATAATATACATTGTATATTGTACAAATAAGTCAAAGGAAAGAGATATACATTGTAGAATTGTAGTAATTGTGGGCTGACTGATTTACTGATTATCAATATTAAATTTTTTTACTGATTGACGGTAATAAATTTAAAAATGGCACTATTTTGGCTCTGAACCTTTATCTACCTGTGGTCGCTCTGTCTTCTGGAGTGATTTGATTGGTCATACGTCACGAATAAAACTCCTTTAACTTAACATCTGTACATAAAAGAAAAACGTATCAGCAGTTTTCTGTTAGAGTTTGTGTTCTTCTAAATTTAACTCCAAGATTTTAAATACTTCCATTTACTGCAAGTGAATATCTACTCCAAATGTCTCACTAATAATCATCAGCCTTAAAAACCCACAAAACACCCCTCTATACTCGACCACACTTAGTACAGTCTGGTTCCCCCTTCTATAAATCTGCTTGGAATCGTCCACTTCCTGTTTGTCAAAGATGCCTTCTACCTGGACAGGTTTTGTTGGAGCTCATGCAGCAAACATTTTGGGTAACTGCACTTTAATATGGATGGATGACACTGAATTAGAGTTTGTTTTAATGAGACTGAGTTAAGATGTGTAGCTCTGTCATTAAATAGGAAATTATTTCTCAGAATTCACAGAGAAAAGTCTGAAATGTTTGCTAGGTTAGCGTCCCACATGTTCTTTGGCTCAGCTAAAGCTAACTCTCTCCAACTTCTGGATCTCTTGAGTTGCTTCTTGTTAAAATATCTTGCTAGAGGTGCTGAAGCTCAGAAAGTCTGAGATGTTTGTTCAAAATAAGTTCATTCTCAAGTCTTATCTGAACTGTCCTCTTTTGTTTGAACTTTCCCTAAATGTAGGAGTTAATGACAGAGCAGCACATCCAGACTCAGTCTCATTTATGTAGAGATTAAACTTCAGTGTCATTCATTGATGTTAAAGTGCAGTTTTTCAAATGTTTGTTGCATATGCTCCCGACCAAACCAGTCCAGGTGGAAGACGATGTGAAGAGAAAGCTCCAGAGGATGAATATCACACATTTACACTGGAAATAAATGTCCTTTAATTAGACATTGTCATGCAAAAGTTGGATTTCCCTTTAATGATGCTCAAATCCTTGTGTGTTTTGTTGATGGTGGTTTCTAAATGTTTTTTGACACTCGGCCCCAAAGATTAAAACCTTTTACGGCTCACAAGCTGCAACAATTCACACATTATCAACTATCTTTCTGACTAAACTAAGATAAAAAGTGAAAAACTATCTGATTCCTGCATCATGAATGTAAGTCTTTTTGTTTTTTATGAGAGTAAACTGAATATATTTGGGTTTGACATTTTATAAACCAAAACAAGAAATGAATTACTGCAGAAAACAATCAACAGATTAATGGACAAAGAAAATGTGTTTTCCAACATTACAAGATTCATACAATTTTAATTCAATTTTATTTATATAACACCAATTACAGGTCAAATTGTATCAAGACGCTTTATTTTTATATATTTTTTTATATTTAAAATATGACAAAGTAAGAAATTTAAACCTCTTGACTAATCCAATTTATTATTTGGTTTTTAAGAGACTAATCGACAATTAAAATAACTTTCTCCACTAAAACTAATAAACATGAGGTCAAATAGAAGGAAGAGTTTTAAATACTGCAGTCCCACGACGACAAGAATAAAGTTTGCCAATAAAAACTAAATCTGCTGGTGGATTCCATTAAAGTCCTAATAAATGATAATAAAGTGTGATACTAAAGGTTTGTGGTGCTAAAAATCTCTAAAGATATCAAATTGAACATCTGGATGGAGGCTGATAGAAGTTGGCCTCCCTTCATTTCTCTGGAGCGATTCCATGGATTTTATGGATGGTGGTTAAAGACCTGCTCTTCTAGTCGTCGTCCTTCTAGTCGCTGTAAAAAGTCACTCCATCCTGGCCGACTTCAACACCTCTTCATGACAACTTGTTCTGCCTCAGACCTGGTGGAAACTCCAGAAACTCGGGAAAACCTGTGGAGACTCGAAGAACTCATGGAGACTCGAAGAACTCGTCGGGCGGGGGAAGGTGTGGTGGGAGGTGGGGGAGTAGAGGGGGGAGGCCGCCACCCACCTCCCCACCTACTCTCCGCCCTGACTCCACCCAGACTCCGCCTTGGCTCCACCCATGTGGTCACTTCAGAAACTACGATGTCAAAGGGACGACGAAATTATTTCTTTTCATCTGATCTGTAGCTCAGTGAGTTAAGGATTTGCCTATGGAGCTGCAGGTCGCCGGTTCAAGACCAGACACTTCTTAAATTTTCTCAAAATCCTGACAAAGACAAACAAAGAAAAAGGCCCGTGGCGGGTCTCGAACCTGCGACCTTCCACTTGGTAGTCCTCTTCTTATCCCCCTGAGCTATTCGCTCAGATACTAATTCTTCTTTTTTTTGCGCATTTATCATCTATTTTTTGTCGTTTTCGAGTTTTTTTTTTAACTCGAGTCTCGACTCGACCGTTTTTCTCAGGAGGTTGGACTTCAGCCTTTGTGCTGGAGGGTTGAACCCTCAGTTCCAAGACTTTCCAAAGCCTCGAGACCCTCCGAGTCCTCAGGACCTGAGCTTTCAGACAGTCCAAGGACTGATATCTTCTAAGTTCCTGAGTAGTTCTCTGTTAGTTTGAACCTTTCCACAGTCCGAGGACTGAAAACCTAGAAGTTCTTGAGTAGTTCTCTGTGAGTTTGAGCTTTTCGACAGTCTGAGGACTAAAATTTTAAAAGTTTCTCAGTACTTCTCTGTTAGTTTGAACTTTATGGTTAACAGAAGCCTTAAAACTTGTGACCATTAGTCTTGATTTCACATTTAGACCATCCATCTGAGTTCTGCTCAGACCTTCACCTGTGGGTTTTTTAGAATTCCTGAACAAACTTTGATTCTCTTCACTGAACAGTAAAGTTTGTGGAGATCAGAAGGTAACATTAATTTGATCAATGCCTTCAACTACTAGTAGACTTTATCTGGAAAGCAGTTTTCTGAAATGAGCACTTAGTAAATCTGTCTACAATCAAACCAAGAACATAGAGGAAAAGTTTGAAGAAACAACGCATTAAGACCTTTATCTGTTTTTGCTCTTTTTGATCGTTTTATTGTCTCTTGTTTAATTTGATCTTCTAAAGTCTAACTGGTGTCTTTTCAAATGTTTTGTCTTTAGTTTGAGTCTTCTTAAATGTTTAGTTTTGCTCTTTTCTCACCTTTTATTCTTTTCTAATGTCTGATTTGATTTCGAAATGTTTTGTCTTTTTAATGTTTAATTGTTTTTTCAAATGTTTTATCGGCTTGTTTGAATTTTTTTTTCTTTCCCAATATTTAATTTTTCGATGAAATCTTTAAGGTTTTTCTTTTTAAATGTTTTACCACCTTTTAATGTTTAATTTTCTTTTTGAATGCTTCATTGTATTTTCGGTTTAATTCCTATTTGAAGTTTTATTGTCTTTAAGATGTAATTTTCTAATTAAACATTTAATTTTTTAATTGAATGTTTTGTCTTTTTAAAGGTTTAATAATCTAATTAAATGTTTTGTATTTTTTTTAAATGTTTAATATTCTTCTTGTTTAATTGTATTTTTTAAATGTTTAATATTCTTCTTGTTTAATTGTAATTTTTAAATGTGTAATTATCGAAAATATTTTATCTGTAATTTCTAATATTTGTATTTTAAAAATTTGGTTAATTTCATCGTTACATGTATTGTATCTTGTTTAATTATCTAGTTCAATATTTTGTCTGTTTAATATAGTTAAACATTAAATACAATTAAATGATATTAAACAGACAAAATATTGAATTAGATAATTAAACAAGATACAATACATGTAACAATGAAATTAAACAAAATTTTAAAAATACAAATATTAGAAATTACAGATAAAATATTTTTGATAATTACACATTTAAAAAATACAATTAAACAAGAAGAATATTAAGCATTTATATATATATAATAAACTTTTTAAAAGTTTTATTGTATTAAATTTTTTCCCTTTGATTTAATTGCTTTTTGTTATGTAGTTTATTTCTTTAATCTTCTTTTTCTGTCAAGATTTTAACCCCAACCTTAAAAATGAAATAAACCCTTAAATCACAATTAAAATACTTCTGTTGTCACAATCATGAGTTAGTCAATTATTCAGTTTATCAATTCAGCTTTATTTGTTTAGCACCTTTTACACAGATGACAAAAGTAAACAAGCAAAGAGAAAAAAACGATGCTAAAACTATGATTAAATCTCAAAAACATTCAAAAAAAAAAAAAAAGATTTAACATGGTAATAAAATATGTTGTGTCCAGGGGATGGAGGGAGTTTATTGAAGTCTTCTTGGGCTCACATGGCAAATCATTTAAAATATAAACTTGATATTCAGTCTAAGGAAACTGGAAACTGCAGACTGACAGAAGAACCAACAATATCTCCTGTTTTCTCCTTTAATGAGTCGACACTTTTTGTGCTTTCAGACCAAAGAACTACAGACTCTTCACAACCTGCTCAAACTCTTGGTACAGGACCTCACCACACGGGTCAAGAAGGTTTCCGTCTCATTTCTACTCTGAAGCTCACCTTCTCCTGCTCAAACTGCTGACAAATGTTTCTGCTGCTCTAAAGTCTGGTCTCCAGAACTTCCTTAAAACTCTCAAAGTCTCTTCTGGTGCAGGTTGCTTTGTAGAACTGTTGCAGAAAACCTCACTAAACCACATGGAGGGGCCTCAAGATAGTCGTCCAAATGAAACCGTACAAAAACAAAACTAGCACAACCCAAACACTAAAGTCTCCTGCAGCCTACCAGAGAACCTCTGAGAACAGAGAATCAGGACAGGAACTCTTACCTTCTGGACAACCAACGTTGGTTCTCAAGCAAGAACACAATGTGTCTGACCAAAAACCTCTGAAGACTCACTACAGCCACGATAAAGACACAACTCAGCTGCACCAAATCCACTAATCACTGCACACATTAGCACCATGTGCTAACTGTGGCTAAAGAACCACATATACCAAGACAACTATCCAGTACAAAGCCCTAAAACACACCAAGAAACACATTAAAGCCTATTTTACTGCTGGAAGCTGCAAGCCAACGCCTAAAAAACAAACTAAAGCAATGGAGCCAAACCCAGTTCAGTGGTGAAGAGAAACAGGGGAAATGTTTGAATGCAGCCACATAAAGCAGGAAGACACTGAGCTGCTCAGGTGTTCCTGATAACACCAAGCAGCCACCTGGACAGCCAATAGGAACACAGCCACCTGGACAGCCAATAGGAACACAGCCACCTGGACAGCCAATAGGAACACAGCCACCTGGACAGCCAATAGGAACACAGCTTACTGGAAGTCCAGAGGGCTGGGTTAGTGAAGGAAATTTAGTTTAAAGTTGAAGCAGAAAGTTAACAAAGAAAGCTGAAAACCACCTTCTGATACCTGAAATCTCTGAGTTTTCACACAAAGAACACCTGAACATGTCAAACTGGTTCCATAGTAGAACCATCATTGTAAAAACATCATAGTATGGTGTGTTGCTCAAAAAACATTACAACCCGGCTGGGTTGCCGAGGAGCAACACAAAAACAGGACAAACACTGGTTTCCAGGGGGTTAGACGGCTATTTATTTGAAAGAGCACATTTACAACAACACAACATGTGAGCAGAAAAATCACAAAGTCTGTCTTTAGTTCAGCTGAAAATACTAGTTTTTGTCTTTTTTATTGACCAAACTTTTCAGGAAGTAGATAAAGAATAATTAAAGCTCTCATATAGAAGTCCAACTTATTTTGGATCCTTGTGGAGAGTTTAATCTTAGAGTTTGTACAGCTGTTGAGTTTTTAGTCACATGGATTGTTTTGACATTTAATAACCGAGTCCTGAAATAAAATTACAGTTGTGGATTTCTGTCATTTAGTCTGGACTAAACAAATAACAGCAGCATAAATCTCAAACGTCATTATAAGGAGTCTGGATTGAGGTTTCTCACTTGATAATGATCAAAACATGAAATTTAGGTTGGTTTAAAGGAATATTCCACCTTAAATCTTTGAATTTTGACCTAAAAGGTTGGTTTCAGGAAGTATTCCACCTACAAGGTCCTCAAACATCCACCTTAAAGGAACATTCCACCAAAAATCCTTGGACATGCACCTAAAATGTTGGTTTAACCGAGTATTCCATCCAAAATCCTCAGAGACCTGAGGGGCTGGTTAAAAGGAATATTCCACCTAAAACCTCAAATATAGACCTGAAAGGGTGGTTTAGAAAAAATCCTTCAGTGTAGACCAAAAAAGTTAATATGGAGGAATATTCCACCTGAAATGTAGACCTGAGAAGTTGGTTCGGAAGAATATACCATCCTAAACATCCTTAAATGTAGACTAAAAGACGGTTTGGAAGAAAATTCCACCTAAAATCCTCCAATGTAGACCTAAAAGGTGAGTTTAATGGTATATTCCACCTAAAATTCACTACTGTAGACCTTGGAGGTTGGTCTGATGGTATATTCCACCCAACATCCTTGAACATGAACTTAAAAAGTTCGTTCAAAGGAATATTTCACCTAAAATCTTTCAATGTAGACCAAAAAATCTTGGTGTAAAGGGGTATTCCACCCTAAAGGTAGACCTAAAGGATGGTTTGGAGTAATATTCTACTGTAAAATCTTCCAATGTAGACCGAAAAGGTTGATCTGATGGTATATTCTACCCAACATCCTGGAACATTTACCTAAAAGGTTGGTTTAATGGTATATTCCCAGAAAAAACCTTGAACATCAGGCTTAATGGTATATTCCACCCAAAATACTTGTACATATACCAAGAAGTCAGTGTAAAGGAAATGTAGACCTAAAAGGATTGTTTAAAGGAATATTTAAACGATTATTTTCATTATTTAATAATCTGTTATCAGTCAGAACCCTGGCAAACTTATTTTCTTCAGTTTTTTTAGTGGAAGTCACAAATAAAGGAGCTCTTGGTTTTTACCAGCGTTAGTGAGTCAAAAGCTGCTGTTTCAACACAGACACGTTCACATGCATCCACAAACCTCTCAGCACTCAAACACCCACAGACAGGAGGCCGGCTGGACCGAGGCTCGGCGGCGTCCTCAGACCCACGAGTCGGGGAGTCGGTGAACTTGTTGGTCCGGTTTGAAGGCCTCCGTGTGGTCCAGTAGAAGTCCACGTAGTCGGTGTTGGCTTTGAACCACAGCGACTGGCCACCATCAGGTGGACCGGCTCGTCCTCGTAGGACTCCTCCTGTAGCCTTGAGGGAACCACAGGAACATTCAGTAGCTGTTGGAGTTCTTCCTGTCAGGCTCGTGGTAGAACGGCTCTGAAGAATCTTGTACTTGTCTTATCTGGAACAATCTAACAGCCTAAACTGTTAACAGCAGTGTAAAGAAGCAAACACACAGGCATAGATTAGGACTCAAACTAGATTTATTTTAGAAAACAAATCAGCTTAGAGGCATTTGTTCACACGTGGCTGAATAGGAGGCCGTCCAATCAGATTTGAGGTCTTCACTCTGTAGGTTGGTTGTTCGGTGAGACTCTTGGACCTCCATCAGCTGACGTGGATGTTTGATGGTCTTCCTCTCTAGTGCCAGATGATCCATCCATGAATTCAGCAGCTACAGACTGAAATGAAGCTCATGCTGCCGTTATTGAATTCCTGTTCCAGATCAAATGTTCAGAGCTCACCTTGAATGCAGCCGTCTGCTGTCTGATAGTTTTTCTCATTGTAGTCTTCAATAAAGTCTTTTTCCTCATGTCAGGATGTGGTGAGACTCTTTCTCAGTCGCTGCAGACGTCCCTCATTGTGCATCTCCAGAGAAGAAACAGAAAAACTGATCACTGCTTCAGCATCAAATGTTCTCCAGCACTGAGAGTGTTTTAGGAATTAATTCATTGTGTTGTGAACTTTGAAGGAGCAGAAACTTTACAGCTGCCAAAGATATGAGCTCCAATTCTGGATGTTTTAGGAAATAAGTTCATCAAATGAACACTTGATTATTGCTGATAACGCTCATTAAATTACTGAAGAAATCCAACATAAAAACCTGTAAACTCTCAGGCAGCTTTTGTTAAAGTTTGTCTATAATTCTATCATCATGTTCTGGAACCAGGACTCTGCAGAAGTTCCTTCAATCAGATACTTGTGTGTTTCTATTTAAGGCCTCAGGTTTGAACGTACAGCAGAGGATTAGAAAGGAGTGATTTTAATATTTAAATCAGTCCAGTAAATGTTTGGAGTAAAAATGATTAAAATTTTGATTTAGATAGATTTGTGTCAAATAATATTGTAGAGTCTCACTTAAATATATCCAAATGAGTTCAGTGTATTTACATTTTATAGAATATTTGATTTCTTAATCTCAATACTGTAGGGTCTGACCCTAAATATTATAATGGTGTAAATTTAAATAATAAATAATATTGTAGTGCAGAGTCATAAACTTTAATCAGCTAAACTTGCATAATAAATATCACTGTACAATCTTAACCTGAACATTCATATCATTGAGGTAAATTTACATAAATCATGATATTCTAGAGTCTTAACTGGAATATTTCTAACATTAATCTTTTTGTATTGTGCTGATAAACAACAATAACCCGACTTTCGGATAATATTTGTTGTCTGTGGTTGTGAGACTAAATTCCTCCACATTCTAGAACTTTAAATGCAGCAGCTGTAGGAATAAATAAAAATAAAATCTGTTCATTTCCACATTATGCATATTTATTTATTCTTAATATCTCAGACTGAATGGTAGCTGCCAGTAAAAACAAACCCATCTGATCATTCTGATCAATACTTCATGATCAATATCAGGACAGATGTTACAACTCCAGCTGTTACATTAGACTGCAGTTATTCACAGAGAAATTAAAACATCACATTCCTCATAAAAACTAGATGGGACTTTTATTAAATTAAGTGTTGGTGAATAAACAGCGTAAAACGTGCAAAGCAGCTCCATTAAATCAGGAGATGTGAGACTTCCACAGCATGGATCACCATCTGCTGTGTTGATTCATAGCTGAATGTCAGAATGAACTGAGATAGAAAAGCTGCTTTGAGCTGCAACATTACGGCCTGAAAATCCAACACCATCACAGTTTTCATCTGGTTGTTTTGCTCCAACATGCTGTGAAGTTCAGTTTTTACCTGAATCAATACAGAGATTCTATTTCCAACTAAGACTGGAATAAAAATTAGAATGTTATGAGGTTATTAATGCAACTAAATCCTTTCAGATGGAAGGATTTACTTCTAAGTTCTAATTCAAGTTTCAGTTGGAGCACATTGCATTCACAAAGAAAAACAGCGAAACCTTCATAGCAACATTTAATAAACCTAAAGCTTCCCTTTTGGCTCATTGGTGGAGTTTGTTACTGAGCATCTGAACCTTAAATCCAGTGAGACGACCATCTTCAGTCCAGGCCAGTCAGAGAACTTCAAGACCTTCCATCAGCTGGACCAGATGTGGCATCATCTCCCTCTGAACATCTGGATGACAGGAGAAAAGACAGAAATGAAACACAGATCACAGAAATACAATTTATTCACTTTCATTATTTTATAAAAGTAGCATGAACTTTATTAAAACTTGACAATATCAGTAATGAAAGTAAATGTTTTTATCTCGTGTTGAAGCTAAATTTAAAGTCAATTTTAATGACAGTTTATCCTGAGAGGAGTGAGAATGGAGCTTTTCTTTCCTTTTTACAATATTCCCTCAAAATATTCTGTTTATTATTGGCTTTAGAAGCATTTTTCTTTACTTATTTATTTTTAGATACCTCAGACTGATACATTTTGCTGGTTTGCAGATAATTTCATGTACAATGACAATAAAGATCTTCTATTCTAACATATTTTGCTGAAACAAGAACTGAAACCTTCTCAACCAACTGCGACCAAGAATTATCTGATGTAGTTATTATTATAATCTTTACTGAACCAGCCCTGGAATTAATAAAAATCTGTTGTTGGATATGATTTTCTCTGATGGGACCACTATGGAAGCTGTAGTGACAATTAACTATCCTTTGAAGGGAAAGATTAGGTCTTCATTCAGGTGGATTAAAAAAATGCTCTCCCTTTAAAAAAAAAAAAAAAATGCATAAATTAAAGTAAATCTCTTCTGCGCTGCACACATACTACACTTTTGTATAACTCTGGATGTCAGAGTAAAGGCAGACAGATCCACTGATCAGCCACAACATTCTGACCACTGACAGCTGAAGAGAACAACATCCATCATCTTGTTCTAATGCAACGTTCTGCTGGGAAACCTTGACGTTCATGTGGATGTTTGACATGTACCACCACCTAAACACTGCAGGACAAACAACCCCCTAGTCTCCATGGCAACAGCAGTCCTTGATGCCAGCTGCCACCCTCAGCAGGACAAATTAAACTGCTCAGGAGTGGTCCGAGGAACACGACAGAGCTAAGCTGTTCACCTGGGTTCCACACTCCCCACATCCACATCTGATGGAGCATCTGTGGGATGGTCCAGGATCAGCCTGGTCTAGGTAGGACCCACCCTGCAACCCACAGGATCCACAGAATCCACAGGACATCCCCAGAGGTTCTGATGAACCACTGGGTCAGAGGAGTTTTAGCAGCATAAAGGGACCAACACAGTATTAGTCAGGTGGTCAGAATGTTCTACTGTTATATTGTCATGCTGATTATATGATCAGTAAATGTTACCATCAATTATAACGTCCACATTGATCAGAAAAAAAAACTATCAGTTCATTCAGAAACTGTGGGGTTAAACCTAAAAACACAGACCTCAACAGCAGTTTGTTTCAAAGCAGAACACCAGCTGGTTTTCACTAAAGAAGCTTTCAGAGCAACAATTAAATGACAGTTTTGTTCTCATTAAGTTCAGTCAGCCAAAATAATGTACACACATCAAGAAAAGAAAAACTTTTATAAATATTTCATTTGTATAAGTACTTCTATACATATAGATACCTCTTTTAAAGTTTGACCAAATCATGATAACTGTGTGTCCTGTTGTACGATGTTTTCCCAACAGATGGCGCTACCCTCATGAATGGAGCATCAACAAGTGACGTCTACAACACAACAGAAATGTCTGGAAGCCAGTGGCCACCACTTTGAGCATCTCTTGTAATTGTAGAGGCCAAAGATAACTTTTATTAATCTCATGATGTCTGAATACATTTGGTATTGAAATATTTATGCAAGTTTTTCTTTTCCTGATGTGTGTAAACACTATTTTGGCTGACTCTGTATGATGGGTTTCTGACAGGTCACCAGGCAACATCTTTTTATAATAATGACAAACATACCTGCATTCTACAGCAGTGATTTTCCTCATGTGCAGGTAAAGATGTGTGAGGAGCTTAGAGATGACAGGAGCAGGAGTCATCCTCACTAATTCAGCTTCCACCTAGAAACAGAAAGACCACAAAGAAACATACTGATAAACTCTCAAACGTTCAACCTCACAGCCTCAAAATATCTGTTTAGGAAGTGTTGTGTTTCTAAATTCTGCTGAAAGCATTGACAGACATTCTCTTACAAGGTTGTGTAAAAAGCAGCCTGTCCTCTGAGCTACTGAGAAATCTTCCTGAACAAAGTTTCTACGTGTAAATCAGCTCAACAGAAACTCAAGCCTCAGTCAGAGATAACAGATATAGCAAATTATAAAGAACTTTCTTTGTTAACTCAGACTTTCTGCTTCAACCTCACATAAAAAGGGGAGTTTAACTCATCAGGTGACTGAAAATGAACGGCTTGTGCAGTTCTACATCCAAAAGTATATAAGAGTATATAAGAGTGTAGTTATTGAGTTTTATTATTAATAAAACAAAACTAAAACAATGAAAATTCTTTGAAATTCAGATTTTGTATTTAGTATCAAACCAAGAGTTGTAGTATGACCAGCAGGAGACAATTGAAGGCTCCAGTGATTTTGGTGACACTACAGTAAATAAGAGTGAAGTTATTGAATTTTATGACTAATAAAATAATAATAAAATAATAAAAATTCCTTAAAATTCAGATTTTGTATTTAGTGTCTCATTAATAACTAAACCTACTAATACAATCAATGAAACCAAAATACCAAAAAGAAATTACTAAATTAATTTCTAAATAACAAGATCAAGAAACAAATCAAATCAACTAACCCATAAGACCTTAAACATTAGGCCCGCATCACTAGGCATAGGCCATCGTACAGGTTCTGGAACAGCCAGTGACACGATTGACCTCTGTGCAGAGCGGGCCCAGGTGGCATTCAGCTGTGCTGGGCTAAGACGGAATCCGCTCCGAGCTGACAGCAACAAAGAACCAAAACAGCAGCGCAGCTCGGAGTGGTGGTCGTGGGGCCAGACCGTTATACCGGGCTGCAGGCAACCGGTGGATGTGAGCTGCGAGAATATGGCTCAAACACACGACCAGAGTGGGCCGGTAATTATACACACAGCAGCGCTCCAGTAGATCACTGTGTTTCACCCTGGCCCCAGCAGTCAGCCACGGTGTTGAAAGAAGACAGCGCACCTTGACGGTGATCACAATCGCTGGGCTGCCACATCAACAGAGAAATGGCTGCACCCAGCAAAGAGGAGCAAGCAAGGAGCGGAAGACAGGAAGTGCCACTGCCGCACACCTGGATATAAAGGGGCGCATGGTACCGCCCAGCAATTACGGTACCAACAGCGGCCAGGAGGGACACAACCTCCGGTCAGACATTCACAGTGAGTTGAAGACTTTTGAAGGATGGCCTGGTGCCAAGAGGGGCAGCAAAGAAGCCACTTCTCACCACGAATAACATCAGGAACAGAATGATATTCTGCAAACGATACAGGGATTGGACTGCTGAGGACTGGGGTAAAGGAATTTTCTCTGATGAATCCCCTGCCTGATTGTTTGGAGCATCCAAAAAAAAGCTTGTCTGGAGAAGAAACCGTGAGCGCTACCATCAGTCCTGTATCATGCCAGCAGTAAAGCATCCTGAGACCATTCATGTGTGGGGTTGCTTCTCAGCCAAGGGAGAGGGCTCACTCACAATTTTGCCTAGGAACATATCCATGAATAAAGAGTGTTACCAAAACATCCTCCGAGAGCAACTTCTAACAACCATCCAAGAACAGATTGGTGATGAACAATGCCTTTTCCATCATGATGGAGCATCTTGCCATAAAACAAACGTGATAAATTTGTGGCTTGGGAAACAAAACATCAACATTTATTGGGTCTGATGCCAGGAAACTCCCCAGACCTTAATCCCATTGAAAACTTGTGGTCAATCCTCAAGAGGTAGGTGGACAAACAAAAATCCACAAATTCTGACAAACTCCAAGAACTGATTATGCAAGAATAGGCTGCCATCAGTCAGGATGTAGCCCAGAGGTTGATTGGCAGCATATCAGAGTGTATTGCAGAGCTCTTGAAAAAGAAGGGTGAACTCTGTAAATATTGACTCCACATGAACTGAATGTCCTTGTCATTAAAAGTCTTTGACACTTATGAAATACTAGTGATTATACTTCAGTATACCATAGTAGCAACTGACAAAAAGATCTAAAAACAATGATGCAGTAAACTTTGTGAAAACCAATACTTGTGTCATTCTCAAAACATTTGGCCACAGTTGTACATGCTCACTACACAGCACGGCACCAAGGCTGAAGCACTGTGTTTAGAGAGACAGTGTAGCATGAGCATGTTTGAGAGGGCAACAGGAGCAGGGATGGATTTATTTGTGCTCAAAGTTTAAAAAAAAAAAACAGTGACTGCAGTTTCTGATGTAAAATGGTGTAAAATAGACTTGAAGCCCTAAAAAAAAAAAAAAAAAAAAAAAAAAAAAGGTTAAAGTTGCAATTTTGTGTGTATCGGGTGCATGACAGGAAAGCTATTACACTGGCACTGTAGACAATTGTGTTGACTATCATAGAAACTTTCCCAAAGACTTTAAGTTGTGGATTTCTGAAGTTTGGCAGCTATATTTGACATTTTTGAAAGTGATTCTGCATTTGTGTATTTTAAGCTGTGGCAATTTATTTTTCAATGAACTGGGTTAAAATTTGTTCTGAACAATCAAGAAACTCCAAATATACTCACAGCTTTAGCAACTTGTATTCATATTAACAGTTGTTGCATAATGTATTTAATATAATGAACATAATAAATTTCTAACAAGAAAAAAATCAATCAACAAAGACAGACATTTCTCTACTTGTTTCCAGATTCTTCCACCTGAATTTAAACTCTAATTTTGTAATAGTTCTATATCTACAAGTTCAGAGATTTAAAACATTATTCAATGATTTTAATTAAGAACATCCCAGCCAGTATAGATTAAAGTCAGTTTAATTTACATTTAATGTAGTTCATAAAAGAAGTTCCATAAAAGAAAATCAAGAGTTGCAGGGGTCATTGATATAGATGGTCTTTACAAGTGCATGTAAACGTTCGTTCATTCCCATAGTTGTTTCTTCAGAGTGCATGTTTTTAATAACATGAGCTCTGAATTTTGTGAGTGCATCTGTGTAAACTGTAGAGGCAGTGCTACTCTAAGGCATTAGGACAGAAGGGTCGGCTCATTAAAGACATCACAACCCTCACATAAGCTATGAGCTGTTTTGAGGACAGTTTTTCAGCATGGCATCATACTGTTTCCCATCTGCTGTAGGGCAAGAAGCATGCTTATGGTTTTAGGCCCAAGAAAGAACAAAGTGGTGATAAATGATCAAACACGAGACACCACTGTGCAAATTAGCTGGCTCCCCAGTGGACATCAAATGTCAAGCATCAAGTGACAAAGTTAGAGAACAAGCTGCCTTTGGTTCAGTGGAGACTGCCCGTGAAAGTTCTATTAATGTTGATTAGTCAATCACAAGTAACTAAAGGGGATTAGGCCTGTGTCTACTCAATTAGTACAATAGATTATTAGTAATTACCTCAGAGAGGTCAGCTGGGACTAGAAACAGATTGTGTGGCTGATACTTTGTCAATTTCACACATTAAAACAACAACAACAACAACAAAACCAACAACATTACCTGAAGTTAGATCAGAACTACTACATGATTATGGCTATGCTTTATTCCTTGAATGGAGAGGTTAAACATTGCTCTATTCAACTGTTCCGTGACATGGTTCACATTTTTCATGGAACTCCGCCTTTACAGAAGATGTGTTTACTACGTGAACTAGTTTTTCTTCTGTATGCTGTAATTACCAAAACATACATACTTTGTTTATTTTTTTTTGTTTTATTTGGATTCGTATTATAAAGTGAGATACTTTCACCAGACAGAAAATTCAACATCTCAATACCCCACAGTTGAACAGACGGCAGGAGCCTGAATGAAAATAATATACATACGGCAGACCATCTGGTTCTTTGTTTACCATTTTGTCAAAGATCCAAGTACTGAGTACTTAATCAGGTGAGTAAGTCCATACTGAGAACTGCTAGCTTGTTCTAAAAGAGAGAAAAAGGAAGGATGCATGAATAAATCTAACATCAGGCTGTGATGGTATGGTTTCCACAACAGCCAAACCCTTAAGGCACATTCCTTATTAGTATGGGTATACATGGCGGTATATCCACTACTGCTGTCAAATCGGGGCATTCATTTTTTTAAATTAAAAAAGGATAGATGTCATTTTACACTTTTAAAGTAGTCTATACAGCCTTTGCCTGTGGTACACAATAGGAGCATGTGATGTATAGATAAAGTTGTACTGTTGTGATGAAAATTTAAGAGGCAGGCATGGCTAGATGAACCTCTTTGGGGGGTTCAGGGCACAAATGTTTTATTGGGCAAAGCTGACCCTCATTAGATATAGCAGCTTCATTATTCTCCTGTCTACCCAGAAATCAACCAGGGCTCCAGCGCTCAAATGGAAAAATATTAATAATTAATTCATTGCTAACCTTTAAGATCAAAATACCCAAAAATGTTTGGTGTCAAATTCTTAGGTCTCATTTTTCAGCTTTCTCCGACAGCAAGTAAAGCATCTATAAGTTTTTGGCTAATGGTCAGACAGCAAAATCAATCTGTATATGCTGACATGGGCTTCAGGCAATATTGAACTACATGTTTCAGTTTTTTCATTAAACAAATTAATTGTCAGATGTCAGATAATGCACCGAATCACTGATTGCAGCTTTATAGTACTGTGAGGGAATTCCACAACTTTGACAGAAGTTTCTGTTTGTTAATTACAGAAAACACTGAAGCAATTTAATGATGCACAACTTTAGAACAAACAAGCTTGATATAAATAAAAGCAATTGAGATTGTGAAAGGGTCTTTTGATGTGACCAGAGCCACAATATATTGCACTGATTTTGTACTTCTGATAAACATCTTTGGAAAATATACATGAGTGAGAATGTTTTGCATTAAAACTTTATACTTAAATTGAAAAATACATGTTAGTGCAGGGTTTGACTGAGCAGTTCTGTTGATGCCAGTACCAATATTATTTTCTTGGAGACCTTACTCAATCAGCATTTAAACAATAACATGGAGGTAGAAACTATTTTTTAAAATAAATATTTAATAATTCTACATGACGACAGTGATATTTGGAGTGTAATGACAAAGCATCATAAAAACTGTACTTTCAATCATCCAATTTTGGATGATTTCAATATTAATGACGTGAAAGAGACATGATTTGGGGCAGGATGTGCAGCAGTCAAAGTATTTAGTCCTAAAAAACTCAGAGAAGTCTTTCACCAGTATTCTTCCTTCATGCATGTTGTAAGTATTGGATATATATGATGAAACTTTACCAGTATTTCAGTGAGTAGTTTCCCTGAATATATGGATATAATAAACATGAGATGGTTATCCCAATATGGAATGCTGTTCCTCTCAGTTTCCTTGCTTTGACACTTTCTACTTTTGTGCTCAGTGTCTTGGTGTGTTTTTTTTTCTTTTACTCCACTCTAGTGTACAAGTAGTTTTAGAAATTATTGCTTTTTTTATTTATTACTCCGCCAAGGAACGCGGCAGAGTAACATGATGATCAGCGTATGCATGCCCATCTGTATTTTGTACAACTGCTCGCAACTTGTATATCATATCTGATTTTTGAAAAAGATTCATCTTTGATGTGAAATGTATTGCATCTGAACTACAAGGAATTCTACATGGCTGAACCATCACTGTTGAAGCACAGTCTAACTAGTTTCACTCTGAAACATTTTAAGTGCAAAGCATACAACAGGGTTACCTAGGGAACTGTGCCTGGGATGTCAACCATCTATCAACTTCCAGCTGCAACGAGACGGACAACAAGCAAATCATTTTGTATGTGGACTGAGATTTAGAATCCTAGCAAGTTTTAACCAAAAATAGATTTCACAGATTCCTATTAAACCAAAGACTAGTGATGCATTCTTCTACATAATGGTAAAACTCTATGTGCACTGAGAAAAGGTTACACAGTGTTGTCTCTCTCTCTCTCTCTCTCACATACAGACTCCCTCTCACTTCCTCACTCTTACCTCTCTGACTCAACCTACCAGCTTCACAGTGGCAATGTTAAATCCATCCTGTCATTTTGTGTTTTTTGTTTTTATTATTACAAAGCTTTTATATATATATATATATATATATATATATATATATATATATATATATATATATATATATATTGTACTTTGCACTGTATGGCCTGCACCTTACCTTTCATTGCACTTGTTGCAATGACAATAAAGTGAATCTGAATCTGAATGTACCTCCTCTATTTCTGTCCTCTTCTCTCTGCCTGGTGTTTGCAGACTTGCACTTCATTAGCAAGTAGTTGGTAGTAGCTATACAAATAAAACTCTAGTCCAACCTCTGAGGCTCAGTTGTTCATAGTTCAATGTGGTTTAAACAGCAATCAAACATCTAGATAAACTTTCTAGCTAGTAAACATTAATCGGCGTACCTTTGTCCTTCTGTTTGTCTGTCTTTCTGTGCGCAACATTACTCAAAAACGGACTAGCGGATCTGGATGAAATTTTCAGGGAAGATCAGAAATGACACAAGGACCACCTGATTAGATTTTGGCAACTTATAGTCTGGATTCATGGATGTGTTAAAGATTTCTGTGTTATTGCAAGATAGCGGTGTGGCGTAACTATGACAACAAGTGAATGCTACGTCAGCTGCATGCTGATGATCACATGGTTGCGATCCTACTACAAATCGACCGCTACGGCTTGTTGGGACTTATCTGTCGGAAATCAGAAAAGGAACAATTGATTAAATTGTGGAGGTGTCTCCAAGTTCCATCAATTCCGCTACAAATTTAGGTTACTCAGTTCAGTATCTGTACATAATGTACACATGTATAACACACAACTGTGCTCAACGCAAGATAATTTTTTTATTAAAAATGTAATCCGTTGGAAATTATACAATGACTGAGCTGCCTTGGCAGAGTACTGCCCTCTCTGAGTGCTTTTCTTGTTAGTAATAGTGATTAACCACACATATGCATGAACTGAATTGCATACATTTATGTGATAAATATCTTGTGAAATTTGTCATTAGCAGTGATGTATTTTCAATTCAAAGCCATAACTCTGCACCTCTATCAAGTACTGATCATGCTGTCTTGTGATTTCTGTTCACATATTCCTCTCCTTGTGGTCCAGATGCTGTCAGTCACAGACTCATCATTTTCATGAGTACTCATCCTACCTCAACAGAATGTGTAAACTTCCAGAGTGAATCTGAAATAGATTCATATGTTTTGACATTACATTTTGTGTGCTCTATGAGATGAGATGATGTGGTGTGCACTGCTAACTGGGTGGAAACCAGCTTAGTTAGCCCCAGCAGCTACAACACAAAGTCTACGAGCTATCTCTACCAACAACAGAAACAACGAAGCAAGTCATTGCCAAGCTGCCAGTTTGACCTGCAACACGGAATACTGCACAGCAAAGATTAGAGCAAAGACCCACAATTCTCCCAAGCCTCCTCAGTGATCAATTGAGCCAACAGCTGTCTAATAAGTACACCGAGGAATACTCATCTTCATCTTTATGGACTGGTAACTGGGTATATATTACTGGCGGCACAACAGTGTATACGGCAAAGCACAGGGAAGCTTGTTAATGCCCCTGTACTAATTAGATTGGATTTACGGAGTTCAGTGTATTGATATGTTTTCATGGTAAGGTTATGGAGTAGTTAAATACACCACAGCACCATGTTGTTTGCTGCACACAGATGCAACACCTTCCATACAAATATTTTTTTCTACCCTGACACCATAATCCTCCACACATCACATATACATGCTCTGAACTGGCTAAAGAGATGGACACGTGAGAACAAAATTCAAACTTCTGCTTCACATACTTACTTTTGATCAAATATTAATGTTCATCCCCCTATGCTATAAACCACCACTATTCAGAACTCCAAAATCCTTCAGCTTGACTATTGACATCATAATTTTGGTTGTAACTATTTATTCATTGATTAATCTCAATTCCAAATTGATAGTGTCATAAGTTTATGAGATTGATTTATGAGATCTTTTGTTTAGGTCTAGTTCCCTTTAGTTGAAAGTGGTGCCCCAATGATTTTAATGAGAGTGATTAATGTAGAATGATTAAATTAAGATTAAACCTGGTTGCACCTACACTGTTAATGATTCATTAAATACACCCACGTTATCTAATGATAATACCAGCTCAACACAAATAGGCCTTACAATTAATTGCCTTACATAGCAAAAACCAAGGTGTTACGAAGGAGGTGGGATTTGTGTGACCCAAGTGAATAACTGAAAGAGATGAGGTCAGCCATGGTAAGTACATTAAGGGTATGGGTAAGTTAAAGGAGGGGAGGGTAGCATAGGGAAAGGAAAAGAGGGGGGAATGTGTCGATATATTTAAATAGAGCAGATTGGAATAGGAGTGCATAGGGGTGGGCTGAAATGGATGTAAGATCATATTCAGATAGGATTAGATAAGAATAGGGATAGAATGGTCAGTAAAAGGCAGGTATTTGAAATGAACCCAAAAACAATGGGGGAGATAGAAGGCTTCCTGAGCCATAATGCCTAACCTATTGGGCTGTTTTACTATAAAGAGGAGATGCATGCAGATTGCACATTAAGGGTTAATGGTACACAAATTATACTTCACTCTGGTAGATTGACATATATGTTGGGTTCATCAGACAGGCAGCTTTACTATATATACCAGATCACGCTGAAGTGATATCTTCTCTGCAGGAGGCAAACCTAGCATTATGGGTTTCAATACCAGTGAGCATAGAGGCCATTGTGGATGGAGGAAACACTTTGATGCCATTGCATTAAGATACTTCTGGCTTGGTATAGAAGAGCACCATCAAGAATGCATGATGATCTCTGCATGGTGAATTACTTTCACAACACAATCACATCTGTTTATATTTTCACTCTTGGCTCCTTTGATTTTACATTAAACTGAATCACAATTAAGAAGGCTGCATTGAAATATCCCTTTTTTTCTCTTTCATTCCATAACATGCCCCATTTCTCACATAACTGAGCCACTTTAACTTGTTTGTCTGGTGGACAAATTGACAACGAGAAATCGCCACTGGTATATTTGTGATGTGATACTTTACTAAATGAATGGAAGCCTGTCCTCGTAAGGATAGTTTCAGAAACGCTGTCAAGGTCACTGACTACATCTTGCAGCTAAAGGTTTTCTGACAGCCCAACAACAGCAAGAGTTTTTTAGTCAGGTAAGAACAACTTCTCATGCCATTTGGGCCATTTTTCCCCCAGCAAATCAACTCTAGTGTCTGGTCTAGGGACAATAGGATGAGCAGATGCATTCACACTGGATTGATGGTGAAAATGAATAGAACTATTCAAAAGGTATCATAAATGTTTATTTAAAATCTTTGCAGCTAGAAAAAACAAGGTTGTGTATCATCTTCAAGGAGCTTAACTAAATTGATATGTGATAAGCCAGCTTCCTCCAAGCAACTACTTTTGTGCTAAGAAAACAGAAACAGTGAACAACAAGATTTTCTTTCAAGTGCTGATGTATAGTCAAGGCCAGCTATTTCACAAAGGTAGCTGACAAGTAGGAGTTGTGTAGGAGAATGCTGCATAGTTGTGTTATATGTTGAAATTATGGCGTTTGACTGCATGGTTGTTGCAAGTCACCTATCTAATGTACTAAAACTGCACCATGTGTATTTCTTATTGTGGTAGGTAACTGATGGTATGGAGGTCATGATCCGGTAATGCACCAAAACATAAAAAAGAAACAGGAAAATGTGAATAGATTGAGTTCAATGCTGGTGCCCTTGTATAACAATAGAAGGGAAAAGTGCAAACCTGTCAAAGCGGAGTAAGGCGTGGCACAAAGTAAACACTGACCATCAGTGCAATACCAACACTGAGCTAACACCACACCCCCACAGAAGAAAAATTGGCTCCCAGTCTACTGTTTCACTTTCCCAAGATTACTGATCTCACTCAGTCACCTGCTCACCCTCCACAGTGTGCCAGTGTACCCTTGTACCGGAAGTGTTGGCATATTCTAATGTGGAGTCAAATGCATCTACAGCTACACTTGTGGACTC
This sequence comes from Amphiprion ocellaris, assembly GCF_022539595.1. Classification (NCBI taxonomy): domain Eukaryota; kingdom Metazoa; phylum Chordata; class Actinopteri; family Pomacentridae; genus Amphiprion; species Amphiprion ocellaris. The sequence goes on from NC_072779.1 coordinate 22,992,196, forward strand.
TGGAAAACTGGTAATTGCAGTCTCTTTTTTTGATTGATGATGGTGTCTATTATTATAAGTCACTTTTCATCATTTCTCATCATTTCCCTGACCAATAACATTTAATTTCCTTACAGACCATAAATGCATACCTCACAATACACTTAGGAATTCCAGCAGAGCAGGCAAATGGGCCTTGGCTGTCTTCAGAATGCACATAAGTCATACTACTACATTGTCTAGTCAGCCTGTCTACTGCTGAAACACTCTACCTGGATTCATTGGGGGCTTCGACTGCAGTACAGAGATATGACCAGGTAGGAAAGGGTCAATTGATTTTGACTGAGAAGTATGTTTAGTAATTCATGAGTTCCCACTAAACAGAGCTTTCAGCTGAAACAGCAAGGCCCTCAGATGCTTCTTCTGGTCATATGAAAGCTTTGCTCACCCACCTCACTAAGATGGAACTTGTAGTGTGTGTGTAAAATTGTGCTTTTTATCTTTCATCTATTCAGATAAACACAACCATGAATTATGAAACTACGATGTATCTTCAACTTATTTCTTGTAAAAGTTAGCTGGCGTTAACTTAAAGCAGGAAATGAGAGATATCCCTTTTGATACGAAGGGGATTAGTCATCTGACAATGGAAATAGTCCAAAGTTCATCGAGGAAACAGTTTTGCTCATAATTTGTTTTCACTAGCTATTTCAATAAACATTTGTTGGCAATTGAAGGTGATTAATGTCTTAATTAGGGAACTGCCATGCATTTTTCCTGCTTGGATGAGTTGAGTGTATACTTGTGAGTTCAGAGGTCTGTGCTATGAAACAGAGTTTGGTTAGGAGGTAACTTCAGGTTAAATCTTGTGTTTTTACAGGAGAAGACACTGATTACAGCTGGCTGAAGACCGAGCTCTAGATCCCACTGGATCAATTTTACTTTTCTCTAAATATGTTTGATAATTTGTTGTCTTCCACATACGTTTGTTTAGACAAGATTTAATCACTGATGTGACAAGCTCTTAATGAGCCCTGCTGGCCTACATAAAATGTTTGAAATCAGGATCATTTGAATGTCACACAGTGGAAGGAGTTGAAAGATTACAGTTCTACCAAGAAAATGCAACAACTCCTTATACCACCTAAGAACCTCAAAAATAATTTTAGTGAACATTTCAGCTGCGTGTCTATCGATCTGCCCAATGAAGTGTAACCCCCAAGTCCCCCAACATACACTGCCTGGCCAAAAAAAAAAAAAAGTCGCCACCTGGATTTAACTAAGCAAATAGGTACGAGCCTTCCATTGGATAATTACTGCAGTGATGAATACGTTTCAGCAGGCAACAACTTATTTAACCCTAGCTGATGCAGTGAGGAACTTCTCATTTCTTAAACAACCATGTCGGAAGATATATCCTGTGGTCATGGAAAGGATGTTAATCTGTCTCAGAAGGGTCCAATTATTGCTGCATCAAGCAAAGAAAACAAAGATATTTCTGAAACTTCGAAAATCAGTGTAAGAACCATCCAACACATTATTAAACCTGGAAGGATAGTGGTGAACTGTCATCTTCAAGGAACAAATGGGGTCGGTCATGTGATCTGATGAGTCCAGATTTACCCTGTTCCAAAATGATGGGCGCATCACAGAAAGAAGAGAAGCAGATGATGTGATGCATTCATCATGGCTAGTGCCTACAAGCCTGTGGGGGTTAGAGTTATGATCTGGTTGGTCAGGTTCAGCAACACTATGTTCTCAAAGAATGAGGTCAGCTGACTACCTGAATATACTGAATGGTCAGGTCATTCCAATGGAATTTTTCTTCCCTGATGGCACAGGTATATTCTGAGATGACGATGCCAGGATTCATTAGACTCACATTGAGAATGAGTGGCTCAGGGAGCATGAGACATCATTTTCATACATGGATTGACTTCCACAGAGTCCAGACCTCAGCCCCATTGAGAATCTTTAGGATGTGCTGGAGAAGACTTTGCACAGTGATCTGACTCTCCCATCATCAATATAAGATCTTGGTGAAAAATTAATGCATCTCTGGACAGAAATTAATGCTGTGACATTTCAGAAGCTTATCGAAACAATGCCAAAGTGCCATACTCAAAGCTAAAAGCGGTCCAACAAAATATTAGTGTGCAATTTTTTATTTCTTTTTTTGGGCAAAGTAGTGAATATTACCAATGGGTGGATGCTGCTCATTAGGTGTTGACAAAGGTCCTGCTTTGATGAAGAAAATCAATGAAACTGTGAAGAGTTTTAAAGAAAATTGTTAATGTTTTGGGTCTGACAGATTGGTTGCTGAGTAAGTATAACTCCTCAGCAAAGCTGGCTTCTTTGCTTCACACCCTGACTGCTCCTATTTGGTCACTTTCACTATACCCAAGTTGTGGCTTCACTGTTTAAACACATGCCTGTACAAGGAGATAAGATGAACCAAAGCAGCTGTCATGAACTCCATCACTGCCACATGCTCCAAGATTTTTGTTGTGATCATAGTTGAGCGGTTGACACCGATCTATCAAATACTTCTTCTGGCAACTCAGTTTGGCTTTAGAGCAAACAAGTCAACTGTTAATTTGATTTTCATTGTGAAGAATATCATCAACAATCACAAGGATGAGCTTTTTTCCTGTTTTATCAATTTGAAAGCAGCTTTTGACTGGACTGACAGAGATACAATTTTCAAGATTATGGAGATACATACTAGAACGGAAATGCTTATCGAGTTGCTGAAATGTATTTACAGCACGACAAATGCAGCAATCAAGCACACAACATCAGCCTTTAAAAAAATTTCTGGCTACAGACAGGGAGGACTTGAATCCTCATGTAATGTCTTCCTCATCTTCACTTGGAGGTGCAGCCTTCATCTTGACCGGATCAATCGTGAACTCCCTGATCCTGCTGTTCTGATAGAGTATGCGATTCTATTTACTTGCACCAATAGAAGTCAATGGAAGGAACATCCTTGCAGTGGAGAGATCTACCTCATCCAAATCAGCTATGCAGACATTGTCATCTTCTGTAAAAGTGTATCTGAACTGGAAAACATGCTGAGGATCTCTGATGAGGAGTTCACTAGGTTTGGGCTAAGAATCTCAGCAGCCAAAACAAAGACAGTGTGTTTCAATGTTCCCTCAGAGAACAAAAGCAATGAGCTCCCTTATTTTAAAAAAAAAAGTGTCTATTGATAATGTCACTAGCTTCACTTATCTTAGTCATATCATGTCAATTAAGGAAAGCCATTCATCATTTACCATCCATCACTTTACCTCCTGAAAAGTAAAATGAGTTAAAAACTATACTTGTGAACCCTCAGAAAAAGCTATTCAAATTTTTTTTTCAGCTTGTGTGCGCAGTCGTCTCACCTACAATATCCAAACCTGTAGTCTTAATACTTTGCAGTTGGCAAAATTTTCTTAGAAAACTTGTCCACAGTGATTTCAAGTGTGTCGATGCCCCACCATCAAGACGAAGAAGCAACTGTGAAACCCTACCGATTAAAGAAGACGCCGCAGACTGGTGCTTCAAATATACCAGCAATGACATACTCTCCCTCACCCACTCCTCATCAATTCTAAACTTCTGTATGTCTCAACACCTGAAGTCTATTGCCCATATTACTACACTTCCCATCGCTCCCCCTCCAAAAAACGAATTCTACTCCGACCTAGCAACAAACCATATACTTGTAATATCTGAAAAAGCCTACAAAAAAACTCACTGGACTTGCAGCAACTACAAAGGGAAATGCAGTGCAAATCAAGTTTCCTGACTTTGTTGGAGCAAATACTGGGCACATAACCCTAATTACCTAAAGTGGTGATGATGAGTCTCTCACTCACTGATAAAGAGCGTGGAGTATCAATACATAGGTATAGCTCTCTGTCCGCTAAATGGGTGAATTTAGAAATTGCAAATGGCTTCTCAATTCCAAAGAGATTCTGAATTGATCACTGCTCCACCAACTGCTTCAAGTGAATGATCACATTTAACAAATTAGTTTATTTATTTGTATTCTTTCATTCGCTATCTGCTGTCTGTTAGGTCATTGTTGTCTTGTTGTTTATTCATAGCATTAGTTAATAAATGTTTTGTGTATAATGATCTCTGGTTCTACCATGTGTTTCTTTGTTTGGGAGTTTATGCCGTCTGATTATGAGACTGATCAATAAAAGTAATTTCATAAAATTTTGAGTATTCAATTTCAAGTATTCCTGATAAAGGTCTTTCAGATGGCTCATTTAAAAAAAAAAGTTCAGAGTGGTGCCCCGGATTGTAAATGGGTGCAAAATTTGACATTGTACAAGTATAGTTACGCTACAATTAATAAAATATAGAAATATAGAACAAGCTAAATGCTGGGATGAAATCACATGGACCAGAGAAATCCAGTTAGTATCAGAGTACAGATCAGTGGACTCAAGAGCATAGTCCAAGCATAAACAGGCAAACAAACACAGGCAAACACACAATGCAAGCAAGCAAAAAAATAATAAGGCAAGAACCAATCACAAGCTCAATAGAACTCTCGAACAATAAAGCATGAGACACAAAGACAATTTGTATAAAGAACAGTCGGAGGTTCTACTATACAGCAGGAGACTGATTAGCAGAGTGAAGGCAGGGGAGCAGAAGAGCGGGAAGACCAGGAAAACAGGACAGAGTGGTTGGTCTGAAGAGACACAAGAGTGGATATTGGGAAAACAATAAAGAGACTCAACAAATGACTGAATAATTCAATGACAGCTTGAGTACAAGAACAACTGAGACAAGTCATTCTGGAATAGTCCTTCATGTACACAGCTGAAGTCAAAGCTATCTTAGTAATGTTCCTTAAAAAAAGTAGACAACAGCTGGTTTGTGTCAAGGACAAGAATAAGGGACATTATGGGAAATCCATGTGTATTCTCTGTGGGATCATTTCTTTCTTTCATTGTTTGTTGATGATGCAAAATCAGACCAGAGCCATGAGAGGCTGCAACAAACAAGGTTTAATCAAGGCTGATGATTATTCATCAAATCTTTGTCTCGCAAGGATAATTTAACACCACAAGATCAAATTAAAGTACCACAGACTTTGTGATCAATAAGTTAACGTTAGTTTCTTAGAAGATGTTCATTAGAGTGATTTTTTTTTTTTAAGACAATCCAAGAGAAAGAGCTGTCATTGAGTCTGTCTGCTTGAGGCGTGCAGCATTTTCTTTGTATTATTATTTATTTAATTACTTGTATTGTTTCATTTACGTATTAAATGACTTGCCCCTTAGGTATATTGCAAAAACGCATTTTTGGATCAGGATCAGTTGAAACTAGCACTGCAGTGTGTAAGCAGAAAAGAACAGATGATTGTGCTCTGAAAGCAAAGGCTCAGCAGTTATTTTATTTTAAAAATTATTTTCTATCATTACACTTTTTCTGTTAAATGCAGTTTATTGAAAAAAGGATTTACTCTGTTGGAGTACAAAGTCTCACAGATACAAAGATTTGGTTATACAACTGAGCAAGTATGCACATTTGAGGTCATTATAGTCCATCAGTTTTACTGTTTTACTGATGTGCATCAGTAATAAAATGTATTTGAACATGTCTGGATTTTGTATATTGTCTGCATCTGTTCCATCTCACATTTCACTTATGAGAAGGCTCATGACTGTTAGCTTCCCAGTCAACAGTAATTTTCATTTGCAAATTGGACAGGAGGATTAGGCAAGCATCTTACTAGGCTGCTGCAGATCAATTTTATGCAATTGTGCAACTGAATGCAGCTGATTGAGTCGGAATTAAACAGAATATTTCCAAAGTCAGGGCTGAGGCATCAGCCCTTTATCAAACATCACTGTCAGGTTCTCTACATTTGAAGAACAAGGATGGTTACTGCTCCTCCTCTAACCACGTTCCCTGCTACTGTCAGATGAAAACACAGAACAAGGAAAATAAAATTGTAGATCCTGATTTCTGGGGGCGTATGACTGCAGAGGGTCATGGTTTAAGGGTGTTGGCAGCCTTCACAATGGATAAAATGTGTCAGACTTTAAGCAGGGGATGTGCTTTTTTTTTTGAAAATATCTCCCATAAATCTACAAAAATAAATAAATAAATAAAATGCATTTCTCCAGTCTGGATATACATTGAAATTGTCATGTATTAAATGTCACTGTAAATTTTAAGGTCATTACAATTTTAGTCCTTATCGGAAGAAAAGAAAGTAAGATCAAAGAGTTTTCAAATCATGAAGGTCAGATTAAAAAAAACATACAAGCAAAATAGATTCAGTACTTACTAATTTCAATTGTTTTTCTAACAGATAAAGGTGAAATAAGTCAATCACACTCGAATGATGAATTTTAATTTTATGTAGAACTTAATGATCCCCAGGAGGATAAATCTTGCTGACCTTGGTGAGCATCTGACTTTTCCTGTAGCACCACCATAAAATTGACATTTGTCATGACATGAGAGTCTCCGAATAATAATAATAATTAAAAAAAACAGACGAAAAAAGTGAAAACTAAGCCAGGTATGTCATCTGACCACCTTTGGGGTATTAGAGAGGGGTAGAGCAATACAACCCCTTGAGCAGAGAGTAGCTAAAAAATAGTCTCTGAAGAATAGCAGAACATCTCTACAGAAACACACAAATCTCACTGTTTCTATGTGTGCTCCCACACTTGGCAGTATTTTCAACATCATCAACACATTTATTATGTGTAGTTATTGTAAATATAGGTGTATCATCAGGAAAACATGAGTATATTTTGTAATTATCTTGATGATTCTTGCTAAATCAAGTATATAGCAGAGACACTGTCACCGCCGATAATGCGACATGCATAATGATATGTAGTGGATGTAGGCCAGCAGGAAAATTAAAACCATGTTGTGAGAATGCCAGAAGCTTTCCTTTTAACATGATTTAAGGATTATTACGTTTAGTTTCTTAGACACATGTAAGATTGAGAAAAATTAATCTCATTGTCTCCTAGAGAAATCAGGCTAGTAGGTAGTTACAAAGTGGCAGAAGCCCCTGAAATGGTGACGGATTGGTTAAATATAGCAAGTGGTGTTGTCATCCTATGCATAATGACTGCATATTTATGCATCTATAAAAGTCTATTTAAATGCAAGCTTCAATAGCTACCATGCCATCGTGCTAGAAATGTAGGCAGAACATTTTTGCAGTCTGGAGCTCACTTTGGAAGTGATGGGGAGTTATAAGACGTCTTCTACTGAACAAATTTGCATATCAAAAATAAGCTAGAAACTTGTACCAATATTGCTGCAGATTCTGGGAAATTTGCCAAGCGAACTGCAGCTGCGTTTTTGGTGGTGCTTACCAGAATGTGTTTTGAAAGTTTCAGGTCCAGGTCCAGGGGATTGTAGCAGAACAGCACACAGTTTAATGTTCTTGTGAACACCATGAAAGCATGCAAGTTAATTCTTAAGAAAAAAAAAAAAACTTGTACTGACATCTACTTGGAATGTATTCAACAGGATGCCCACTGCAAGGAAGGTAAGTCGTTGTGCTTTGTGACACTGTTAGTATTTAAATATAGATTTGGTTATTGTAAAACTGCTTGTGTCTGTTATCTGTAGAATATTAAAGATGTAGAAGAACATGCAGATCTGAATGAAGTGGCCAAACTGTTCAACATTGATGAGGATTAAGACGGTGGAGGCTCACGCTCATGGGAGGGAGTTGCTCTTCAAATGAAGACCGAACTCTGTCAGTCATTGCCACATTCTTTAAGACACAAGTAGATAAATGTAGCTCTGTGCTTCCTTTAATATTCACAGAATAACATTTCCACCTGTCAACACGGAACTTTACAAGGTGTTTGATACAATATGCCCAAGGTGTACTTCTCAACCCAACGTCAGCTGCAGTAGACTTCAGCACTCCCATAACCCTCAACACGATGAATCAGGTGTAGCTTATCAATAGAATGATGTTTCCTATTATAGTAACCACATATTCTGCTTTCTTTAGGTTGTCTTCCTTCTCTGATTGCCAGTTTGTGGCCACAGAGTCTGGAATTGGTTAGGTTCTGTCTTAGATTTCTATCTCTGACAGTAAAGAGTTATTCTGCCAATTCATAATCTCTTTCCAGGGCCAAATGGCATTCTAATCTACTTTAGCTTTTAGTTTCTTCTTTACAATGTTGTAAATATTTTTTGCATTGCTTTATAATTTGGTTTCCTCTGAGTGGTGTTTTGAGAGCAGCTGGGGATCTGCTGCTCAGAGCCATATGTGGCTACATGGTATGAGTCCTAACAACTTGGTCACTCCAGGATGGTACTTTTCTACTGTGTTCAGCTGTTACTGAAGTCCTTGTTCAGTAGAACACGGCAGAACAAGATCATGAATTGACACTTCACATTTCTATCTGGGAGACAGAGGCCAGAGGCAGCACAAGGATTCAACAGAACAGCAAGTTAATGTATGTATACTATTGTTGAAAAGTTTGGGGTCACCCAGGCAATTTTATGTTTTCCATGAAAACTCACACTTTCATTCATGTGCTAATATAATTGAACAAGGGTTTTCTAATCATCAGTTAGCCTTTCAACACCATTCGCTAACACAGTCTACCATTAGAACACAGGAGTGATGGTTAGTGGAAATAGTCCTCTGCACCCCTATGTAGATATTCCATTAAAAGTCATCTGTTTCCAGCTAGAATAGTCATTTACCGCATAATTATACATTAAAAATAATGCAAGTTAAATTTATCCACTAAAGTTTCTGTCATATTCAGTGAATATCTCCCCACAGTCCACTAGCTCTCCATTGTTTGTGTGTACTGACAAAATATCCAGGGTTTGCATACAGCCCTGGTGCTTTAAATGCAGCACAAACAAAGTGTCTTCTGTTGTGCACCGTGTACTTGTTTAACATTTCATGTACCAAGGGATGGATTGTTTAGTTGGGGCTGTTCTTCATTTGCTAATTTTGAACCATTTCTCAATGTTTTGCCTTTTAACAGGCTTGTGTTTCTGCTTTGTGAGATCAGCTTTAACAACTGCCCTTTACCAAACCAACTACATGAGAGCTTACTTGTTAGTTTGGCAATGATATGTGGAGTTAACATACTCAACTATAACAGTGCAGTACATTCTATAAGACATAATGATCTGACTACACCTTACTATCATTCACTACAGGGGGACAATGCTCTGACCTTTTTTTATTTCTTTAAACCAAGCTAAGGATGAGTCTTCAATATTCTCTCAAAATGGTAAGAACTGGAATTGTTAAATCAGACATTTGTATGCAGGGAGGTCAGCACTGTGTTTAAATGGATATACCACCACCTCCTCTGCAAAACTTGAAATTTTCAGTGCAGTAAGTAGCAAGCCTGGAGGTTGTTGTTTTCTGAAGTGAAGTGGATTCTGAAAATGGTAACATGGAGATAATAGAAGGAGTGGAGGAAGCCGACTGACATAAGAGGCCAAATGGCAGGCTTACACCCACATTTTACAGATTTTTCAATAACATTAAAAACCTATTTCGGTGTAACTAACTTAATGCAGTTGTTACATAATTATTAAACCCTGTTGCCTCCTATGAAAGACAATAGCTACCATGTGAAAAACAGTGGCTGCTAAATGTTGATATATTAGAAATGCACCAATAGAAATGGTTTAACATTGTTTAATGGAATCTTTGCATTTTTTATGTCAACATACACTATAGTTTTGATGAAGATGTAAGACAAAACACAAAAAAGTTTGTAGTTTCAAGATTCCCTAAAACCACCATTATCCCTAATTTGACCCACACTGGAGGATCAAAAACATATTTCAATAGACTCAATAGAAATAGGTCAAATTTGGACCAGAACAGTACGTAAGTAAGCAAAACTTATTTTAAAAAAAATAGTAATGTCAATAATAAGGTCAAGCACAATCACCACGGCTTTTGTACTTATTTTGTGGAACAAGAAGTAATTGGGGTGTAAGTGTGAAGGAGGTCGGCTACATAACAGAGTGTTTGACCATGTAAAGCCTTAAAAGTTAGCACCACTGTTTTAAAATGAACATGAGAACTGATCAGGTGCCAGTGAAGAGAGGATGAGACTAGGGTGATGTGGGATCTCTAGTTAGTTCCTGTTAAAAGATGAGCAGCTGTATTTTGGACTATTTGAAGGCGGTTTAGAGAGGACTGATTTAATAAATAAAAAGGTCATTACAGTAATCTAAATGAGATGAAATAAATGCATGTAAAATTATCTACAAATCCACCTTAGATACCAAAGATTTTGATTTAGCTATATTGCGCAGATGGAAGAAATAGGAATGTGTTAGCTGGCAGACATGGTGGTCTCGTGACAGAGACTGATTGAGTCACACCTGGATTTCTAAGGCAAGGTTACATACAGTCACATAATGGCCCAATATGCTGCTTAATGGATAGTATCCAGTTTTTAGGGGCAAGTATAACAGCTTCTGTTTTGCTTCTGTTTAAGTGAAGGTAGTTGTCAGACATCCAGATTTTAATGGCCCTTAATTCCAACATGGACCGCAATTCTCTCAACGGAAGTTAGAGGAGTGGGCAGAAGGATGAGGAGTTTATCCAAAATGAGCTGTGGCACTGAAGAAGTGGTCATTCCTGATTATAGAATCTCCCATAATTCATGTGTTTGGAGGGAAAAGAGAGTGGGGTGACGGAGTGTGAGGGCCACCAGGGCAGTTTTGCAGAGGATCATCTGAGTGAGGACGGTGGTTCATGCTGGAGAGTCTGCATAGGTGTGCAGAGACGAGGAGCCTAAAGCTTGTTTTATGCTTTCCGCGTCCGTGAGGTCCGTGTGGCTCCGTGCAGACAAATTACGTCATTTTAGCAGCCTTGCCCCCTCGAGCGGCCGTTCTCACGTGGAAAATTTCCGCGTCATGCACCTCCTCATTTTTCTAACTATGCGGACAGAGCTGCACAGAAAAGCATGGCAGAGGACTAGGACCTACTCGTTGCCGAAGTCTAGAAATACATGCACTTATACGATCCATCACACAGAGATCACCGTGGTAACCATGTTATGAACAGTTCATGGTGTGAAATCAAAACTAACTGCTGAAATGCAACTATTCGGTAAAATGCCATGTTGTAAGTGGTGTAAACAATGGCAAGCTTCTTCTACTCTAGTTTAGAGTACCAGTCTACTCTAGTACTAGAGTAGAGTAGTTCTGGAGTAGACCAATAATAGAACCTGGAAATCAACTCAGCATGTTACTGGTAACCAGTGTTGGGATGAAAGTATGGAATGCCCTTTTTGGTTCTTTTTTTGGTACCAGTTAAGAGTCTTGCAGCAGCACAAGGCACCAGTTGCAGATGACTAACCAATCACCAGGTACACGGAGCTACATTACAATGTTGCCTTGAAGAAATTAGTGCAGCTGTTACAGTCTTCATGTCTTTGAGACAAAGAATGGACAGTTTGGAAATGTCTTTCAGCTGAAAGTAGCAACCTTTCACCACTGATTAATGGGCTTATCAAATGTTAGAGAGAAATTAAAGATGACACCAAGATTCTTGGCATGGGCTAGAAGGTTTGCTGGATGGCTGTTGTTCTGTGGGGATGACCAAACAAAATAATTTCAGCGTTATTGTTATTTAGCTGTAGACAGTTCTTTCCCCTCCATCATTCCATTTCTTGGAGATAGGCTAAGACTTGTGAGACGGAGGTGAGCTCATCAGAATTTAGAGAAGCCTTTTGGGTATCATCGATGTAGCAGTGGAATGGTATGATATCTGTTACAGCTTGGCTCCAAAAGCTGTGACAAAACACAGAGACAATAACTGTGTGGACAAAAAAGGAAAGTTTATTGTAGCACAAAACCACCAACTTAGTGCATTAAGGACCACAAACGGGAGCTACCCAGAACGCACTGCTGGAGCTCCCACAGGTAGTAGTTCCTGTCAGAGAGACCCCTGGAGTAGGAGTGAGAGGGATTATATGGAGCTGGGCCACTTGATGGCAGGTGTGGCTCATCAGCTGATGACCCTCAGCTCCAGAAAGACAGGACAGGAACACCTGTCCAGGTGGAGGGTTGTCACATATGCTTGGGGAAGATGGAACTCAAGGGCAGGATGTAGAGAGAAAATGATATTGGCCCTAGAGTTGACTCCACAAGAAATTGGTGCAGAAAATGATGAAAAATTAGCAATCTGGACTGAAAAGGTCCAGTCAGCCATGTAGGAGGTGAACCAGTTTAACACAGTTCCCCTGATGCTGACCTCGTCCTTCAGACAGTTAAAAAGAATTTTGTGATTGACAGTATCAAAAGCCATGCGGAGGTGTAAAGGAATCAAAATACTGCAATTAACTATAAGCCTAAGTCTATAAACAGCATATAATCATTAAAATACCATCAGTAGAGCAGATTCAGTCCTATGGTAAGCCCTAAAACTTGACTGGAATTTTTTGGAAATGGCATTTTTGTGTAAATAAAGGAGTAACAGTGTTTAACAACTTTCTCAGGAGCTTTGACAAGAGCAGAAGCCTTTTCTTTCAAAAGATGACTGGGAAATGAGGACAGTGTGGACTGACAATTAATCTAATGCAGTAGCAGCCTGAGATGTCCAAGTCCAGAGGATGGTCATGGTTGTCTGTTTGATCGGTAACATGTTGCATGAAGTTTACAGTGTCCATGGTATTAGGAAATCCAGCAGCAATAAAACTGAACTGACTTTCAACATGAAATATAAAACTCAGAAAAGTCTGTATAAAAATGTGGCTTTCTGCTTGGAAGATTTAAACATAAAACTTCAAAGCTTGTGTAAACTTTTGACTCAAGAGGAGTGTATTGGTGGAATTTAATAAAAAATGACTTCAATGCCTCCACCACAATTACTAAGCTGTGTGACCATGCACTGAGATGCAATAAAAAACTTGTAGTTTGGAGGACAAAGTTCTAAGAACTGGCTATATTCACCAGGCACCAACCAAGTTTCAGTGACAAAAAAAGCCAAGTATGGTCAGAAAAACAAAATCATTTAGAATAAAACTCTTATTTAAGACGGTCCTGATATTTAAGTGGGCCAGTTTATATAAGGTTACTTTTGACAGTACCCTGGAGCATTTTATGGAACATAGATTCTGATAATATTTGTCTGTCAGACTTATGCGCAAACAGTCCTCCAAAGACTGGTTTGACAGTCGGTTCCTCTCGTGTGTTTTTATTGAGTTCATCTTGGAGAACGCAGCCTCGCAGGTGCAGGTTGAACCGAACATGGTGAGCACATACATAGCCAGCGTCTTCCATTGAAGACGCTGCCATAGTCCTCGGGACAAGACACCCAAAATGTGCTCAGGCTTTCAGCACCATGGAGAGCAGCCTGGATTTCAGCCAGCTCGCTCTGAATGGACGCCTCGTCCAACGGCATCATTTTCACCGTGTTTGTGGAGAATTCTCCGCTTGGGCTGATGGTGAATGGGTCACGCACAAATCCAATGACATCCCTGGAAATGCAAAAGTCATCGAATCTAGCAGAGAAGTTGTCTTTTAATTGTGTGATGAATGTCTTCATCTTGTCTGTTACGTTGCTTTCTCCCACCGTCTTCAGTGTGTTGAAGTGCAGCAGCCTCTCTGACAACAAATCTGCATGGAACAGATCAAGTTTGTTCCCAAAGGCATCAAGTTTTTCCACCAAATCCATCACTGATTTTTCTTTTCCTTGCAGCTGGAGATTAAGTGTATTCAAATGGGAGAAAATGTCTGTTAAAAACGCAACGTTGCACATGTATTCTCTGTCTTGCATGATGCGGAGATGGTCAGCTGCCACTTTTGATTTACTTTGTTTCAAAAAATCCAGTACTTGGGCACGGAGTTCAACGAAGCGCTCCAGTGCTTTGCCCTTACTGAGCCAGCGCACATCATTGTGGAGTAACAGGTCATCATGAGAAGCCTGGGATTCCAGCACAAATGTGCAGAACAGGTGGTGCTGCGTGCTTTGAAGCCAGGAGTGTTTGGGTGAACTCCAACTATGGCAAAGAGAGACTAAAGATTCCAGAACATAATAAAATTGTCAATATATCCCACATACTGTCCTGCAGACTAAATGTAAAAAGTTATTGAGACTGGAGGTTCTGGTGAAGCAACCACAACAGCTTTTCCACATTGTTTTTATAAAATTTGAAAAGAGTTCAAATTTACTTTAGTCAAGACCAACTACTGACAAACAACATCACTTGCTCCCACATGAATAATCACTAGTGATGGATGACGGGAGGAAAGGCAGCAGATCCTGCAGATTATTCAATATAATTTTCACCACGTCATGGCTAAATGGAAACATCACGGCCGCTATGATCCAGCTCGAGGAGCTAACGCTACACAGAGTGGACAGAGTAGCCTCGCTAGTCAGTAAGTAGACAGGCAGCGGTCTGGTCATGTACATCAATAATTCATAGTGCCAGAATGCTGTCATGGTTTCTACTTACTGCTTGCCACATCTGGAGTTCCTGACTGTAAAATTCTGGCCATTATGTTTACCGCGGGAGCTGACTGTGGTCAATATCACGGCTGTCTATGTACTACTGAGTGCCAACGTGAAGGAGGCCAAGGCAGAGCTTTACAACATCGACGAGCTGAAGAAGGATCATCCTGACACCTTTTTCATATTTTCATATTCAACCAGGCAAGACTGACATCTGTTCTGCCTAAATTACGAGAATACACTAGACCAAGTGTATACAAACATCAGGGACAAAGCTGCTGGTCCTCATGTTGGTAACTCTGACCATCTCGCAGTTATACTCAAGACAAGTTATAAACAAAACAAGCCTGAGGTCAGAGAAGTGAGAATGTGGCCACAAGAAGCGAGTTTGGTGCTGCAGGACTGTTCTGAAACCACTTAGTGAGACATTTACAGAGAGACAGCAACATACAACAATGTTACTGACCTTCATGAGTATACTATGTCTGTTACTGACTACATCAATAAATGCATAGATGACGTGACAGTGGTCAAAACCATCAAGAGGTGAGCCAGCCACAAACCATGGCTAACCAGGGAAGTTCATTCTCTGCAGAGAGCTCAGAACAGCACATTTAAATCTGGCGATTCTGCGGCATACAGTCTGGCAAGGAAAAACCTGTCATGGAGGGTTAAAAAGGTGAAGAGGCTGTACACAAAAAACAGCCACGTCACGTGCGATAAAGATCCACGCCAACTGTGGCAAGGATTCCAGAACATTACTGACTACAAGCCCCCTCCCTCGAGGATATGCCAAAACAACTGCTCTCTACCATCGGAACTGAAAAAACAGTTATGTACGGTTTGAGGTCAGGAACACTACCGAGGCACAGATGCTCCCACTGTCACCCAGTGACCAGGTCCTCCAGCTGTCCACAGCGGACATGAGGAAGGCCTTTGGCAGTGCCAACCCATGCAAAGCAGCTGGTCTGGACAACATCCATGGATGTGTTTTAAGGGACTGTGCAGAGCAACTGCAGGATGTTTTTTACAGACATCTTTAACAGATCACTCAAGCAAGCAGCTGTGCCCACTTGACCAGAAGTGCTACCATTATTCTGGTCCCTAAGAAGTCAAACCCAAGCTGCCTAAATGCCTTTTGCCCTGTGGTTCTCATACCCATTGTGACCAAATGTCTTGAGCAGCTGATTCTGAAACACATAAAGAGCAGCCTCCCAACAAACCTGGACCCCCTACAAATGGCACAAAGGTCAAACCGATCCACAGAGGATGCCAACTCCATCACATGCTGCCACACCTGGAGAGAAAGAACACTTACACCAGAGTTCTTTTCAGTGACTTTAGCTCAACTTTTAATACAATCATTCCATACGAGCTGGTGGAAAATTTGAGGCTGCTAGGTGTGGAGAATGCAACCTTCAACTGAGTACTCAGCTTCCTGACAAAACGGCAGCAGATGGTCAAGGTAGGCAGTCTGACATCACATCCCATCACAGCAGACACAGGTTCACCCCAGGGGTGTGACCTGAGCCTACTGCTGTTCAGCCTGTTCACACATGACCGCACAGCTAGATTCAGCACCAACCACATTGTTAAGTTTGCGGACAATACAACGGTGGTTGGTCTCATCACTGACAATGATGAGTTCGCTTACAGGATGGAGGCAGAGCAGCTTGTAATATAGTGTAGATCCCACAATCTCGCCATCATCAACACAACTCACCATAAATGGTGCCACCGTGGAGTGTGTCAGCAGCACTAAGTTCCTAGGATACACCTCGGTGATGACCTGTCCTTCTCCATCAACTCCACAGAAGTCACCAAAAAGGCACAAAAATGTCTCCACTCCCTCAGGAGACTCAGAAAAGCAGGATTCCCCACACCTCATCCCATCACATTTTACAGGGGCACCACTGAAAACATCTTGACTCACAGCTTCACATCCTGGTTTGGCAGTTGCAGGACCCAGGGCAAATGATAGCTCAACAGGATTGTTAAGACTGTCAGCAAAATTACTGGTATCCCTCTTCCATTCCTGGAGGAAATCTACCGACAGTGCTGCATGCGTGGAGGAATCTCCATGATTAAAGCCCCCTACCACCTTTCTCTGGGCCAGTTCTCCCTCCTACCATCTGGCAAGAGGTACAGGAGCATCAGCTGCAAGACCAGCAGGATATTTTTTTAATGTTGTAAAGCACTTTGTGTTGCATTTTTAACTGTATGAAAAGTGCTATATAAATAAAGTTTGATTTGATTTGATTTGATACGGAACAGCTTCATTGCACAAGCTGTAAGACTGATGAAAGGACTGTGTCCCCTTCATCCACGTACACATCCACACTACTAAGAGTCTCACAAATGGACTGTGCTCCCTTCAATTTCCAAAATACAACACACACGCACACGCACACGCACACGCACACACACACACACACACACAATCAACCTTCTCTAGGAGAGGACTGTTGCTCATTATGTGTGAATGGTTTACATTTTGTAAATTATAGCCACAGTGTGTTTTATTAATTTATTAATCTTTTTAATACCCCTTTTTAAAGTTTTTTTTTATGACATTGCACTATCAGGCACTAGTGAGAAACAGCATTTCATTTCACCCTGTGTATTTTTGTAAATTACAAGTGAGAAATGACAATAAAGGAATCTGACCAAATCTGATCTGATCTGATAATATAACAGAAATCGTGCACCAGTGAAAACTCTATGTTGCTGCATTGAAGAAATAAACTTTCCTAATGATGGCATTGGTGAGTACTGGTGTGGAGGGGAAGAAAAACGGACAATGTGATGAAAATTCTTCTTTGGCCGCTGACCCCATCAGCTGTGGTTTATTGATACTGTTGGCTTCAAGTGAAGGCACAAGTCACCTGTTGGAACCATGGCAGTGGTGGCTGGAGAGGAGATGTGGACACCAGCTGTAGCAGGAGATACTCCCAAGTCATACTTCTGTGGGGCTTCTGTGGGGGATAAAGCCAAAGGAGGGTGTTGTGCTGTGTGAACTGGATTGTTCTTGCCCAGCACCCCATAGTGGTCGGAGAGGCTTAGGAAAGGAAGTAAAGCACCTCCATCAGAGATCCTCTTCTTGGCTCAAATCACCACCTCTGTCGACAGCTGTTGGTTCTGAGGTGATCGTGAGGACAGGAAGAAGGATCCCACAGAATTGTGTATTGGATGGTTGTATTGAGTGCAGCAATCCATTCAGCCTGCTTCCCTACCACGTCCATGGCGCTGGACAGATGGAAATTTATTTCGCAGGAGTTCATCGGACAGCCGTTGGATATGCTTCTTAGGGTCAGCAATCTTTTTATTTACTGTGCGGATAGTTGGCACTGGTGTAAAATCTAAAAGTAAAACCACAAAATGTGGGGGGCATGGTAAATGGGCAACCTCAAGTTCACCTGCGGCATTGATCATTGAAAATGAGAAGAAAATGCAACGGAAGGCATCAAATTAGAAGCGGGCAAAGTCAGGAAATTCAAAGTGATGGGAACACTGTAAACTAAATCAAAGTCACACTTCAATGGCAAATAAATCACAACGTAACCACATATTTATGTGCCTGGGCTGCATCATACATTGAAATGCAGACTAGAGACTGGGCAATAAAGCATGGATTGACAGGTGAGAGACTCTGCGGTTGTGTCTCAGGTGGTAGAGTGGTTGTCCACTGATTGCAAGGTTTGTTGCTGATCCCTTAGCAAGACACTGAACCCACGGTTGCTGGCAGATACCTGCAGCTTTGTCACCATTGGTGTGTGAATCTTTGTGTCACTAGGAAACACAATGTGAAGTGCTTTGCGTTGAAAGGCGCTATGCAATTCCAGACCATTTACTAACATCTAACATCAAGTGTTAGGTGTCAGCTGTTTTCCAGAAGATACAAAATGTCTGGTTGTCTCTGGCAATCTTTTTCAATGCAAACGAATGAAATTTGGAAAACAGCAATAAATACCAAGAGGATCAATGCATTTTTTTCAAGGAAATCTTCAATGGATGCTTAATATTCGGTAATATGATTACATATCCATCCAAGAAGTGCTCAGGAGAACTGACATTTGATCTTCACATCACAGTCACCCAAAGAAGACTATGCTTGATTGTTTATTTCCTTTGAACGGAGGTCAACTTAATTCCCAAAGTGGCCATTAAAGGGGCACAACGGGAAGCAAAATGCAATCCAGAATGCCCCCAATACACATAGAGACGTGCTTTCATTGAAGATCTTGACCCCTGACACTGCATATGATAAAGTCAAAAATGCCATGTGTGATTGGAAATGATAATTGCCCAATCCGTTGCTTTAACATGGGAGGAAATAGGATTGCATCCGATTAATAGAGTAGAGCACACTTGGGGCTTATGGACTTATTTAAGAAATGCAAGACAACACCAAAAATCACATTAGGGATCATTTCCAGAAAATTGCCCTAATACCAGAACACCTTGTGCATTAATTAGAAGACTACTGGGTTTTTTTTTTTGTTTTGAATTGAATCATCCTCCATCATCTTTGAATCATGCTCTAGTTCTGTCAGAGGGCAGAAAAAGGAAATCAGGGTTGCCGATTCGAAGCAGCCAAAAAGAAAAAAGAAGAAGAAAAAAACAGAGCTAGAACTGTTCATGGGTGAATGACAGAACCATCAGCCAATACTAGCTGAGCAAAGGCTGCCCTCCCTCTCCTCTCCTCTCCCCCCAATCTTGCAGAGTGCTGGTCCCTCTGTGTGCTGTAGTACGTGGAAGAGAGGGAGATCGAACGCTACGCAAGGAACCAGTCTCTCTTTCTCTCTCTCTCTCTCTCTGTGAGTCGCCAACTACTACTTGCACTGGATTTAAAGCATCTTCAGTACAACCCGCAATTGGGGATGAAAAGCTATTCAAAGTGAAATTCACAGAAAAGGCAGAGAAAGAAAGACAAAAGTGGGCAGCTCTTTGAAAGCCCTGTTGTGGGAAGATACAAAAAGAACGCCTTAAAAAAACAGACCAGATCAGAATCAGCACTGGTTGGGAAGCATGTATAATTCGGTATGTTTCATCATCCTGTCATGGGTGTTTGCTGTTCTTGTGTTCCCAGGTAAGACTTCTTCTTTTCCCCTCTTTCTATCCTTGTATGTCTGTGTTTACATCCTCTGTCTTCTCTGTGGCTTTCCAGCTGCTGTTAAGACACAGGGATGCACTGTTGAGACATAGCTTCATACTCTCATGCTTTCTTACTCTCTCTGTCTGCAAATCTTCTGTCAGTGTGACCGTGTGATGAGAAGTTGATTTTAAGTTTATGGAACAGCTTTCCGTGTTTATTGTGCTCTGCCAAAGATGCTCCCACGAAGAGCGAGAAAAAGTTCCCTTCACCTCACACACTTGTCAGCGTGCAGCAAGATGACATGAAGCCAGAATGTCAAGGATTTCCTGCAGAAATAACTACTTCAGTCTTAGGTTTGAGTGAATTAAAAATTCAAAGACAGCTACATCTGTTTTTCTGAAGCTTATCAATAAATTGATGTTTGGTTGGTTCTTCGAGTAAAGATAAGCCTTTACAAGATGCAGTTTGAAAGAAATATTGATCAGTTAATCCAAAGAATGTACGGAGATGTCAGTCTTATTATGTCCATGATGTGCCAAGATGGGTTTAGAGTTGAGCTTTGTGATTTTTCATATTTTTTAACTACAGTGCAAAAGTGTTTTTTGTTTTTTTTAAAAAAACACTTGGTATGGCATCATGTTTTTCCGCATGTATACAAAAGATTGACAGCACTCACCTCTAACTTATAGTTAAAATATTTTTTCACAAGACATTCCCATCTGGGGACCCTGGACTTGGAGCTTCCCTGTGATGTCACAGAGGAGAGTGATGTCCTGAAATTACATTAAATGGGCCTGACGTCTGAAAATGCAAATATGTTCCCGAAGCACCTGAAGTGAGAGAAATATGTTTTTTCCAAAGGGATTATGTTCGGGAGATTATGTGAGCGGGAGTCTGACAGAGAAATAATGTGATGCATAGGTGTGCATTTACATTTTATTCTACCAAGTCAGGTTCCTTCCAACAAACAGTTCCTGCAACCAAGAAGTCAGTCTTTACCCTCTTTACTAAGATGACCTTCACCAGTTGCTTCACTCTCTTTTTCCTTGTCATACACTTTAAATAGTATATACATACATGTGTTGTGCAGCCCTGTGATAGACAACTTCAACATTAAAAACTACCTGCTTAATATTGTGTAGGTCCCCCTCTCGCCGTTGGACCTCTAGGGGTGTCCTGTGTGGAACCACTGCATTGACGGTTGATCCTTTGGGTTGCAGGATAGGGCACCTGTAGAACCGTATTGTTCCAGCACATCTTGTGGAAGCTTGATCAGATTGGGATCTGGGGAGTTTAGAGGCCAGGTGGAATTAGAACTTAAGCTTGTTGTTGTATTTCTTTATCCATTCCTAAGCAGGCTGTTTTTCCATCTAGCGGATTGTCCTGCTGGGAGAAGCTGCTGCCTTGGGGAGTGCCATTGCTGTGAATGTGAATGTGCTTGATCTGCACCAGAGTTTAAGATGAATACATTACGGGGCCTAAGATGTTCCAGGAGAACACTGCAATGTGATGAGAGGATCAATGGCATTCACTTTACCTGTCAGTGGTTTCAATGTTGTGGATGATTATTTTAATTTACAGAAGAAAATACCATAAATATGTTGTCAAAAAATGCGTTGTTAACTTGGACTTACAACACATAAAAAAAAGACCGAAAAACATAAATCTCATTTTACAGTAATACACGTTGCTTGTTGAAATCCGTGTGATACCACGAAACTGATATTCTGTTTCAGTAAATACTGTATATTTTAAAACACGTTTAGTTGCTTGTGTCCACATGGAGCCTCTGCATATCCTATAGGGAGGTGTTTAAATTTGAGCCTCGTATCACTGGTATGTGTTTTACTGCTATATATTTTTACATTTATTTGAATTTTTTTATTTATTTAAGCTAAATGTGTACAGATCTCAAACACACTATGCCCTGTTTCTATAGTGTTTTTCTGATTCTATCACAAAAGACTTGATGTTTCCCTTTAGGGAGGGTTTTATTTACAACAGAGAAGTGAGAATAACCCTCACTTCAATGTCACAGGATTTAAAATTGCATCGCATTACAGTAAATTCATTACTTTAGTTGAACAGCAAGGATTTGGTCATATTTGGTCCAATTAAAAAGTGATAGTTTGGATATTGCGATATTAAAAATACAGGTTCCACAGGAAAAAATTAAATACATCAAAAGTCAGTGCACCTTTCATTACAGAGATTTAGCTTCTGTTTTATTCATGTGCATCTTTTATTTTTTCAGTACTTTATATGGCCACCTTCATTTCTAATGACAGACTCAGTCCTCTTCTCTGTGGAGGATACCACAAGAGAGACCATTTTTTGAGCTGCTCTTTGCTGGAGGAGTTGCGTGTGTTTTTTTTTTTTTTTTTTTTTTCCTCCAAGATACTCCAAATGTGTTCTGTTGGATTCAATTCAAGTGACATATTTGGCCAGATCAGTGCATTTTCATTGTTTTCTTCTTTAGAAAATCTTGATTTTGGCAGTGTGCTTTGGATTATTACCATCCTGGAATGTTCTGCTTTTACAGACTGGAGTTATCTTTTTGAACAGTATTTTGATTTGTCTACAGAGACTCCAACACCTTTCACTCTCATGTAGCCTCATATCATCACACTTCCACCTCTGTGCGTTACTGTCAGGACTATGTATTCACTGTAGTAGTCCTGGCCATGTTCACACCTAATTTGATGGACACTAAGTTTATCTTGATCTAATTTGACAAAATTTACTAAATAAAACTCCCAGTATTTATCAAGCTTTTTTTCATGGCTGTTGGCATGTTTGGCATCCTGCAGTTTTGTGTGTTTTTCATTCTCTTTGATGCTCTCCATAGAGATGATTATTAATGTGCTTTTCACTGTGTGGGCTGTCTCATAAACTCCATTGATTTCCACTGATAATCCCTATGCAGTGTCTGAAGTACTTGCCTATCTGTGTTTTAGAGCTAGATTTAAGTACCACGCTGTCTATAGTGTCATTTTCGGACAATGGCCACAGCAGCTCTGAGGCATCGTATGGCTTGTTCGTACCTCATGATTAGTGCTGTAACTGTGTTTTCACTGATTTTAAGTTGGGCAATGATCTTCCTGTATCCTCTTCCTTCTTAGCAAAGTTTCACAACCGGGTCCCATCAGTTCTGCCCGCTACATATTTAGGTCACACAATTCGGTATACTTACATAATGTACACATGCATAACACATGCCTGTGCTCCCCGCAAGGTAATTTTTTATTAAAGATTTCATCAGTCGGAAATGATACAACTGAGCAGCCTTGGCAGAATATTGCACTGTCTGAGTACTTTTCTTGTTATTGTCTGAGGTAAATTGTTTTTCATGTGAAACCATGATTAGGATATGCAGTTGAAGGCATAATAAAAGTCTCTGTATTTAAATGTCATCCCATAGCCATGTTCACGGAATTAGGTGAAATTAGAATTATATGTGTATGCTGTTTTGTTTCAAGTTGTGTCAGTAATCCCAAGTGTATTCTCTTCTTCCAGTGAGTGTCTACTCTGGGGCCTGTATTTTCAATACAATCATTCTAAAGCATCTGAAGTGAAATTACTCTACAAATAATAGTGGAGAGGGATGTATTCACTTCTGTTATATACTGTATGATTACACTCAGTGTGGTCTAGGAGCCAGAGCCAGTTTAATATGGGCATGTTTGCAATGGCACAACAATGGAGTAGAAGATGTTGTGACCAAGCCACTATCATTATAATGTACAATTTAATTTTTGTTGAAGAAATGTAAAAGTCTCTATGCATTTTATCTCAGTTTCAGGATATTTATATCACTATACAAGTGTGTTGCAAACAGTTGGATGCATTCCACACTGGCTAGATTATGTCCTTGACAGCTGCTGTATCACAAATAAGTGACTAAGCAGTCTGAACCAGGCTGGACAGAGCATGACATATTGGCTCTGGTGTCCTTATGGTATTGCAGAACATTTTACTTTTATATTTAAATATGACAAAGATTAATATCTGTCTTCCCCTTGTCTTTCATTATAACACACTTGCAGTGTTTCCAACAGGCAGCAGGTGTATGCAGGTGTACCCATTAAGGTGAAAATGAAGGTGCACATACACAGTGTCAAGTCCACCTCTCTTTCCCTCCAAAGGACGCGAGGACAACTCAATTTAAATTTCCAACTCAAACTTTTATTTTCCTTCTAGTTGGTTGGTCATAGTATTTCATTAGGTTGTAAACCTTTAAAGACAGAGAAACAACGTTCATACCATCAAACACAGAACCAAAAAGTTGACATATTAGTCACTTAACCATTTAAATCAACCAATCATACAGTGAGCAGTTAACATAAACTTGGCCATATCAAGAAACATTTCAAATCACCAAGAAAGCAAATAAACATTTCACCAACCATTGGCGTCTTTGGACTGAATCCATGAGTGGACTTGGATCTTCTTTATTCTTTCCTCGTGTCTCTCTTCTGAAGATTGTTTGCCTGACTGACTGAGCTTCCCCCAGTCCTTCCCAGGTGCTCTAAATCAGTGATCACTGATCAGGTGTCAAGCACCAGGTGTCAGGTACCTCCTTGCTGCTACCAGTGCATTCTGGGAAGTGTAGTTTTTAGGTCCCATGTCCTGAGATTCAGCTCAACACAGTCTTGGGGTATTAACTTGGAAGCAAAGCTGCTTTTTTTCTGTAAAGTTTTAAATTACTCATCACTCCCTAGATGTAATCTGTAACACTGTTTGTCTTGTTTTTGCATAGTAACCAGTACAGCCCAACCATTTTTGTCTTTGAATATATTGCTACCTTTTGTTGGAATTCTTAATGATCAACAAAAACACATCCCATGTGATCATATCATTTAATCTAAATCCTCCATCAAATCCACAACAGATGGGATAATGAGAAGTCATCTGTCAAACTCTAGACTAGATATGGTATTTTATTAGCTTAAATAAGCACAAATCCAATTGCACATGTGCTTTATGCAGCAACTCAAAGACAAATGGCATCAAACAGAAACCAAGTCAAATAGATACACAGCCGTTCGAAAGTTTGGTGTCACCAAGGCAATTTCATGTTTTTCATGAAAACTCACACTTTTATTCATGTGCTAACATATTTGCACAAGGGTTTTCTAATCATCAATTAGCCTTTCAACACGATTAGCTAACACAATGTAGCATTAGAACACAAGAGTGATGACTGTTGGAAATGTTCCTCTGTACCCCTATGTAGGTATTCCATTAAAAATCAGCCATTTCCAGCTACACTAGTTATTTCCCGCATTAACAATGTCTAGACTGTATTTCTGATTAATTTATTGTTATCTTCATTGGAAAAAAAGCTTCTCATTCAAAAATAAGGACTTTTCTAACTGACTCCCCTCATGATGCTGGCCACCTCTGGTAAAATCACCTACATCCTCAGTTGAACAGATCATGTGATTCTACTCCTGTTGTATGACGGCCTTGGTCAAGGTTCAATGTGGTGTGGTTCAGTTTTTTGTGTTTTCCAAAAGAAAAAAAAAAAAGAAAAAACTGAAAAAATTACTCAGGCCAACATTTTAAGAGGGTGTCAATATTAGATTTCCGAATGTGAAAGAGTTAGGACTCCATGTCCTCCATGTTTCTTCCCCCCTCATTTTTTACCCAGGGAAGGGTTTTGCTGAGTGGCCATGTTCTTTTTAGTATTACCCTGCTTCAAATTTATACACATTCTGTACATACCTTTACACCTGGGAGCTGCACTATACCACTGCAGTTCATCTCACATCTACTGACTGAGCACCCACCACCTGCTGGCACTGGGAGGGACAGACACTTTAAAGATTTAAAGTATTGTTCTTTTGGTCACAAAATAGTATTTGGTGTGTGTATGTCACTGCAAACATATACCAACAAGCAAGTGCACTTAATAACATATCTGCCACCAATTTTGATTAGCTTTCATTTACTAAAATAAATTGGACCTTCACTCAGCGATAAAACAGAGAAAAAAGGACCCTGTATATTCTGGGTTCAGATGGGTTTAGAAAGTTCCATGAGAGTCATTTGCAAGAACAAATTGAGCTGTCCGAAGATATCTGTGAAATTGAAGCACCAAATTTAATGTTCAAATGAATTTCACAGGCTTGTGCAAGAAGGAAGTTATTTTTGTTTAGTCAGTGAGAAGGCGGCTTTCACTAGAACTGCGAACCTTTGATTCCAATTTTTTTCTTCTGTTCCATTAGTGTGGGCAAAGTGTAATTATGAGCATACTTGACAAACCACAGCTTGCAGATGCCACTTCATTTAGAGAATTGCTGAGGAGTGTATTTTGACACCCTTTGATACAAAATACCTTAGAATTTCTAAAGAGCATTGCACGAAAAGGCTTTATCAGCTAATTTTTATTTAATTTAGAGACATTAAGCATCGCAATTGCCTTTTGGCTAAGCAGCATTAAGAGTGAATCCTAATACCTTCTGATAAAGATGATCGTGTAGCTCTGAAAAATGACACCATTTAATTATGCAAAACTAACAAAATGGTTATGAGAAGAGGATGCAATTAAGGGCCCATATGTACACCTACGGCCACACTCAGGTCATGTTTGTGTGCCACTACAATGTGTGCTGATTTATGCAGTAGTTGAAGTTTAATGTGACATTTATCGGTAGAGCTTCAGAGGCTGATTAAAATGAAAGAACATTAACTGTGAATTATTTCACAGTTAATGTTCTTCTACTCTTCAACATGTAATGCAGTGATGGTGGCTTAAATTGTACTATATATATATATATATATATATATATATATATATATATATATATATATATATATGTCATAGAATAATAGTAATTATGAAAATCTAAAACCAGCTAAACACAATGTGAAGAGTATTGATTTGACAGCTACTGCTGCTATTTGTGCTTAGCTACTTCAGAGTCAGTACAGAGATGTGAGGCTGCTGCCAGTGACCTTGTGTAACAGGAACTAAATTATTACTAACTTTTATTATTTTATATAAAATGACCAAAAGAAATAAAAATAATTCAGTCTTCATTTAGCATGTATTAAAGAGTACAAGTTTCCATCATGTACCTTTTGTATGGCACACACAAAAAGTACCTGAAGAGTTCAACCCTACAGTGAATGCTGAAAAGTCTGCTAAGATGCTGATGATGTTTCCTTAGAAACTTAATTGAATGAGTTGAATGAACTCTCAGCAGTACATTCCTTCAACTCCTCAATTCAAGTCAAAAGATTTGAAGTCAGAGCAGCTCATGTTCTGAATGGAAAAAACAACATGGACTTTTGAAACTGAATTACCTTGAAATTAAGTGAAATTATACCACATATTTCATATTATATACATTGCCTAAATAAGCAAACGCACAGGTTACTTCACACTGCAAGCTGCATAAATGAGCAAGGATGTTAAATGTCAGAGAGCTATGTTGTGACATAGTTGTGTCCCAATTGCATGCACACTGCATACAACCTTATGTACTTTGTCAGGGTAGCTGTAGTATGCACTCAAACTAAATGCAAGGATAATCTTTGTCACCTGCAATCCCTTAAGCTCTAAATTGTTTTTTGGAATGTACATCTCATAAAACCATATTCACAGTATAAGCAGAAAACATACAAAAGACAAAGTACAGTAAGTCTCCCTTCCCCCATCATTACTTCACCTGTTCCAATAATTCTCTCCACCAAACTGCACCAAATCTGATGCCACAGAAATGAAGCACATCAGTGATAGACCCATTCAAGTCTATTTGTAATTAATGAATCACTCATTTTTTGTAGTGGAGTGCATCTGCATTAAAAAATCCTTGGCAATGGCATCTAAACCAGTGTTGTTAGACCACCTTTGTTTTCTTCAATTTCTTGCTAATTTTAATTGTCTTGTTGGAAAATCCAGTCAGTCAAGGCAGGAAATAGCTTTCCAGCTGATGGAAGAAGACTGTTTTAAAGAGTAGCCCTGTACATGACCTGGTTCATTCGTCCTCGACACAGTTGCATTTGCCCTGTTCCACCCATACTGAAACAACCCAAGATCATCACTGATCCACCCCCATGTTTTACTGTAGGGGCAAGACAGTCTGATTTGCAGGCTTCTCCAGGCTTCCTCCAAATCAGTAAGTTGGCAGTCCAATCCTTGTGATCTCCAGCAATGAGTAACTGGGCTTTCCTCTGCCTTTCATTGATGAAGGCTTCTTCCGTGCCCTGTGTGACTTCAGACCAGTTTCAAGAAGTCGGTGTTGAACTGTCCTTGCCGAACAAGTCACATTTCTCCATGATGCCCACTCATTTTTAAGGTCCCTGGAGGTCTGACGACGATTCCTGACACAGGGACGGATGAGTGCACAATCACCTCGTGGGGTACAAAGACGTTTCCTGCTGCGACCAGCTAGCAATTTGGTAGTACCATGTTTGGGTTTTTTTTTCTTGGTGTGACTGTATTGGAGACCTTTAGTTTTTTTGCGACCTGTCTCTCACTCATGTCAATTCCCAGCAGTATGAAGATGGCTGCCTTTGTGGCTTCACATAATTCTTTTGTTTTAGGCATTATGTGAGAGCTAACAACTTTTGAGTTGTGCTACAACTTTAATGTATGCAGGAAACAAACTCCAGGCCTTTGCATGTGCAGTGCTTCTTATGACATGAAATTACCTCTCATATACCCTGGGAATACAATTAAGCTTCAGCATGTCAAATACGACATAAAATATTATGTAATCAGCTGCATTTTTTGTCATGTCATTGTATTCTTCAGGTAATATACCTTTAGTGGTACCTGGCATTAAAATGAAACAGAAATTGAAGAAAACAAGGGTGGTCTAATATTTTCTGACTTCTTAGACAATTCCAGTATGCTGTCTCAAATTTGGTCCAAATTAAAGCACTTCTGGTGCTGGATGGTTTTTGAGACAAATAGAGCAAGACATAAAGTGTTCTCATAGTGTGGTCCAGTATTGCCTCAATTGCAGAGACCGGTACTTACAAATGTGTCAAGGAAGAGGCTGAAAATGAAAGCTAACTGAAACAGATGTCAGGCACCTCCGGATTTGAAGTACTACAGACAGAAGGTAGACCACTGTTGATCTTCAGGCAGAGATCAATGTTTCTAGATCAGAATCTGAGAAAGTCTCCAAAATGACCATAAGCAGGCAAACTGAAGGAACAAGGTTTAAAGGGAAGAATAGCTGCTAAGAAGCCATTATTGGGGCCTGTAAACATCCAAAAATACCTAAAATGACAGAAAAACTGGAGAATGTTTTGATGCTAGATGCATCACAGTGAAACATAGTGGAGATTCCATTATGGTAAGGGGTTCCATTTGTGTAAATGGCATGAACACATTAGTTAAAATCTATGGTATCATGAACAAGAAAGTCTACCACAACATCTTGGTGCATCATGGAGTCTATTCTGGATTGAACCTGATTGGTGGAGGGTTCATAGACCAAGAAGACATTGACTCCAAGTAGACTTGAAAATCTGTACAGAGACTATTGGACCAAGAAAAAGGAATCTGGAGGACTGGAACTGATGGACTGGCCAAGTCAAAGTCCAGACTTGAATCCTGTTGAACAGATCTGGGATTTATTGAATTCAAAAACAGATGGCACATAAGTTTCCTCCGAAGCAAGTCTTTGGGAACAGCTAGAAACTATTTGGATCTCAATAACAAAAGAGACTGTGGAAAAAGTCCATAAAAACAGTGATACCACGAATGCAAGCTGTTATCAGGGCCAAAGGAGGTCATACAGAATATTATGATTTTTGTTTAATTTATGTTAAAGAAGGACTATTTAGTTGTTCCAGTTTGTTATTTGTCTCTTAATAAAAATACAATTTTTAGTTTGAGACAAGTTTTTGACAGATTTCTAAAATATTTGTGTTTTCTCGTTTTTATGACAGGTGGTCGAATTAATCTTGTTAAGCACTGTTACAGAAACTGTTAAATGCATGTTAAAAACCAAAGACTTCAGCCAGGTGGGAAAAGGGGACATGTGAGGCAGAATCCAGAACATTTTTGTTGCTTTCATCGTTCTTCTAGTCACATAGTTGATTGCTGCCCATTGCAAGGTGCTCACTCTATTCCTGACACTTTACCTTCCATTCCTCAGCCCAACAGAGGACTCCTGTTCCTCATGAGAAAATACGAGTTATGTATGATGTAAATGGGCAAATAAAAAAGACTGGCTTGACTACCACAGCCGTATCTTTAAGTTAGTAACTGTTCTTTCTAAAAGTATGTACAGTGGCCATATGCACTGTTACTTAAGTTTGAAAGGACAGAGAATCTCAATCAGTTTATTTTTAACAGCATCTGAAATAATCAATGAACCATACTATCCAAAAGATCTAAGGTCTATGTTAGAAGGAAAGAATAAGAGAAAATGCATTTTTGCTTGCATCTGGACTGTTTATTGGAATATGTTTTTAGTTCTTTCATGGTGAAACTTTTTTTTCTCCTCAGGTGGTCAAATGGCCCCTGTTTACACACATGGGTTAGTCAGAATCAGAGGCTATTACAGTCATTTGTACTGCAGGTCTGTCTTATCCATCAGGACTTGCACTTTCCCACTGTAATGGAAAATCAATTAAAAGCAACCCAGATAGTCTAACTGCTGCATTTGAGAGCATAAATGTCCTCTCAAGTAATTTCAAGTCTTTTTGAAGATTTCCACATCCATTATTCCTGCCAATGGTGAACATGATGCGGATGGATTAAATAGGAGCAAGACTTGATGTACTCATTTATCAGGGCACTACCAGATGCCATTTAGAAATATATTATTAATATTTCAGATTGAAATGGAGTGGGCGTGTCTCTGTGTGTGTACTTCTTTCACAAACACTTCTGAGGTGAGATATACTCCTAAATACTGGTGCTGATGACCTGCTATCGTAGATTGAGTCCAGATGTTGGGATCACCACACCGGTGACATTGAATGTCCTTAATAGTACATTTTGAAAATAATTAGTTTATTCTGCTATAGACGGGTCTGTAAGGAGAAAGAGGTCAGAACTGGTAAGGTTGATGGGTCAATCCTCTGCTCCTTCACATGTCAAAGTGTCCTTGAGCAAGACACAAAGTTGCTCCCGACAGGCAAGCACCATGCATGGCAGCTCTGTTTGGGTTTGCTCTCTTCCCAAATGGTCTCCCACTAAATTTGCAGCTGTGAGAAAGGGTCTCTAGATTCTCTGCTGCTCTGGAATGCACCAAGCAATAAACTGTTGTTCTGCTCCTCAGTACACTACAATGTCTTACCTAACATGACTTAGAAGATATAAAGTAAGATCCAAAATTCAAAGCAAAGCAGTGCAGGTACTACTACTTGGTTCAAATTTTACACAGGTAACATCACATATCCATCCATCCATCCATTATCTATACACCACTTAATCGTCATTAGGGTCACGGGGAGTGGGGGGGTGGCGGGGGATCTGGAGCCTATCCCAGCTGACTTAGGGTGAAGGCAGGGGACATCCTATCTGGGGTCTATCTCAGGACTACTTATAAAGACAAACAATCACTCTTGCATTCACACCTACTGACAATTTAGAGTTACCAGTTGACCTCAGCATGTTTTTGGACTGTGGGAGGAAGCCGGAGTACCTGGAGAAAACCCATGCATGCACAGGGAGAACATGCAAACTCCATGCAGAAACATCCCAGAAAGGCTGGGATGCAAACCGAGGATCTTCTAGCTGCAAGACAAAAGTGCTAACCACCAAGTCACTGTGCAAAATCACACATGTATCATGTAATTAATTGTTTTTTTTTTTTTTCCCCCATTGCTCAGCAAAATAGACCATTTAACAATTTTGGCTGTGCCTATGCCACTCAGTGGGACATGGTGCATTACTGAGGGCGGCCCTTTGTTTCTGTAAGTTACTGCTGGGAAAGATTTTTGGAAGTATGATTACACCCCAGGGGGGAGTTTTACCTGTGTTACCACAGATAGCAGTACAGTAGTAATACATTGGATAAAAACAATAACAAAAGGCTTACACCAGAGTTATCTGTCAAACAATCAGTTGCTGGGGGTGAAATCTTCTCCTCTCTCTAATTCCTTCTCACTGTGTGATGCTTCCCTTGAGGCTGCATATTTGTCAAGCTGATGCTGGCACAAGATAAAGTTGTGTCCAAAACTCCTTCAACTTTCCTGGTCTCTGTGTGACTCAAACAGTATAGCCTCCTTAGCCTCAGTTGATTGAGCCATTTATCATAATGACATGCCTACAGCCGACTATAGACAATATCACTTCTCGGTTCTGCCCATTGATCCCAAAGACTCAAAATGATGGATTGCAATTATCAGTGAGTCAAATTGGTTGTGAAAATGAAGCTTCACTTTATTAAGTGTTGATGATCAGCGTGTGCATCCGCTTCTACTTAATATTTATGCTATCTAAAGTCACTTAGCCTAAATTATGGCTGTTAATCATGCTAACCAAGGTGCCTTTCATTACATAACAGGAACCCAAGAAGTCCTACTTGAAAACAAGTTGAAATAGAGAGCAGATGAAGTTATTTTTACTGTTGTTGTTTTCAGTAAAATGTATGATATGTCAAATTTTATGGCCTCATATTACTCAAGCTTGACACAACTTATGTCTGTAAAGGAGATGGAAAGTGTAACAATTTATCACGTTGTCACCCTTCCTGGGATCACATCACTCATGTGATTCTATGACACACTTAGATTCTGCCAGTAGAAGTGAAGTAAAGCGCTTAAAACTTCAGAAATACAGCAAATGCACTAAGCAGTTACAGCTGTGGAAGCTATTTATTCTGTCACTTTTCTTTCTTGAGATGCAGCCTAATATTCCTGTACCCACCACCCCGAAAATACGTCTGTAATTCCAAGGAATTATGTTGCTATATATTTTCTGAAAATGTAGAACATTATTCTCAATCGATTCGTAATTTATGCTTCCAGACTTTAAAGAATGAGTCCCAGAAATACATTTCAAAAGAGTATCTTAAGACGTTACTCAGAAACCAGTCACCAAGTCAGTGCATAATCTATTTTGGATGTGGGAAACTATTGTCTCCAAAGCTTTACAATGGAACAATCATTGACAGTGACTCACTACTTTAACACAGCCGTGGTATTGTAACAGCAGTGAACACAGGCTAACATTCATTGGAGGGGGTACATTGGTGAGAACACTGTCTGCTGGCATGACTGAACAAACCCCAGTGAAAATTCACTGAACATTTGTCGCTAAATGAGAGCATTGCTGTCTTTGAATAGAGGCAAGTAATAGATTGTCACTGAATAGGCGGTAGATGGCACAGATGAGAACAAGCATGCAAGTGTCATGAGGCTGCAGGACTTAATATGAGAAGGGATTGCTGAACCAAAATACAATTGGTTCAAGAGGTATTGGCACTACAGTATAACGGGATTCCTGTTGCATACAAATGTGCTCAGTTTCATCTCGGGCTGTTTTAATTTGGAACAGACCCCAACTGACTCATTTATCCATTATTTACTGAATCAAAATGGGTCATAGCACTGGGAAATCACCGTGGCAGTGACTGGTTTCCACTATGATAGCCATGTAACATTATAGTCTCCATTCAGAATGTGTTTGGAATTAATGATGTGTCTTCAGATTTCGACATTGTAAGTTTTTATGGTAGGAACTCATCAAAAATCTTATTTGAAGACATTGGCCAGCAGCGGGATTTTCAGCATCAAAAGTAGCTGTGATGATTTCAGGAGCATCTTGTATTAGAGTAGTTAAATTTTTAAACAAAACAAAACAAGACAAAACAACACCAGCAAAAACTACAAACATTGTGATAATATATTACTGTAATATATATATATATATATATATATATATATATATATATATATATATATATATATATATATATATATATATAGAGAGAGAGAGAGAGAGAGAGAGAGAGAGAGAGAGAGAGAGAGAGAGAGAGAGAGAGAGAGAGATATGAAAAAGGAAAAAATACAGAGTTTCTCATCAGATGATTTGAGTAAGTCTATTTGGAAATCATGAATAATTCTGAAATGATTAGAGTGTTTTTGTAGTGGACTGCATCTGTATTCGAAAATCTTTTAAAAAAATGCTGCAAAAACATTTGAACTTCTTCTATATGGTGTCACACTGGCAGCGGCATCTGAACCAGTGTTTTGCTTTGGATGACATTCTGACCTGACTTTGCATTAATCATACTGAGCTTGGTGGTGCTGACTTTAATAAAAAAAAAAATAAATAAAAAAATAAATAAAAAAAAAAAATATATATACACACACACACACACACACACACACACACACACACACACACACACACACACACACCCAGACAATTTCATGTTTTCCATGAAAACTTACACTTTTATTCTTTTATTCATGTGCTAACATAATTGCACAAGGGTTTTCTGATCATTAATTAGCCTTTCAACACAATTAGCTACTGCTTATTGTGTCAAATGTTGCTATTTGACAAAAATGTGATTAAGCACAATTAATTACAATGCCTCTAATTAATTTGATGACTTTTTTCAATCACATCCCACCACTAGTTCTTATAAAACTAAACTCTGCACTCTTGAATATGTCTTCAATGTCATTTTGTTTGGAAACAAGCATAATTTGACACCTCCGATGTGGTGGAGGAAGCACCCAGTTTAGAAGATGTACTAGGGCTGGATGTTGGCATAACTCAATGACTGGACTTTTACCAAGAAGGCCAGGGTTTGCATTCCATGATTGAGGAACATGGATGGAGTAAAAAAAAAATGTCAAAGTCAGGGTAAAATACCAGTGTTTCATTCCATGTTTGAAGTTTCTCCTCCATTCCTCATTTAATATTTGATTGGTTTGCTGGAAAGAAATGTACTGTGTAATAGGAAAAAGAACAAATTAGTACTGTGTACACTTAGATTGTAATGTTGATGCTGAAACAAATTATCGTGCTGCCCTAATTTGCATGTTTCTGGATTTTCAAAGAGGGAGGATGTATTGAATTTTGAACACTTTTAACCAGGTAATTGACTTAAAAAAACAAGAATAAATGGAATATAACATACCAATTATTCCTCAAAGCTGTATATATATATATATATATATATATATATATAGTTCTTTATACTTGTCTGGATGGAATGCTATTTTAATGCAGTGTGGAGCTAATTACATAATTCTCAAAATGTGACTTGATGATTAATTTGTTGTCTGTTTATGTGATAATGCCATCATGTCAACCAGGGATTTAATTTGTTTTCTTTCACTGCAACGTACTAAAGTGGATACAGCAGGTCTATTCTGGAATTAATCAAAATCACTGATGTCAAAGGTGATCACCAGAGCAAGCTTGAAGCCTGTTTCTGTTATTGATTCTTTTATGTGCTCAAGCTTGTAAAAGAGATTCATTACTGTAATGAAGCACTTCAAAATGTTAGGCCATCAGCTAGTTTACGTAGTGTGCTCTGATGGAGTATTTGTACTCACTGATCCAGTCTGTTGGGCAGCAGTGTAAAGACAGCCACAGGGCCCTTTGAGTCACTGTGTTAAAGTGGAGTTACGGCTGATGAAGTCTCTGTAGCTGCACTAATCAATATTTTTTACGTAGAGTGGATCAATTGATTGGTTGTTTCGTAGAATCATTGCCAATTCTGCAGCTCATTTCAACTCTCATCATCCTCTCCAAGGTCATTGTTTTTTCATTTAACGGTCTGCAACTTTACCTCTACAAACCACTGTATGCTACCTGTCATGCACCAAACAGCAGCTTGTTAGAAAATATACTGGAGACTCAAGCTGTTAAAGAGGCAAATGCATGGAGTTTATGAAGAGTGAGTCCTGGATTTGTACTTGTCAGGTTGGGGTCACAGCTGTAATGAAAGTTAAACACATGAAAACACCATTCATACACCTCTCATGTTCTGAAATAGCAAATACATAACCCGCCCTCAGCATTTAGGCTTGCTTTACACTTGTTAACACATCAAACCTAGACTGCCTTGCTCTGCTTCTTTTAGCATCACTTGTTTTGTATGCTGTTAATATGAAGTGGCCACAAATCCAACACCTGCTCGACCCTTCATTGTGAAGCTAGCAAGCAGACTGTAAACACTGCAAGAGCCACATTCATAGAGCAGAGTGGGAATCAGAGCTCAGTGAGAAGACATATGAGATCTCAATTAAAAATAGTGACCTGTCAGACCATACAGTAAATAGAACGCTGAAGTGGATCTAAAGTTTGTTTTTACATGTTCATCCTTTTCATTGTATTGTGTAGCTTTACAGTTTGACATAAAATGAAACTTCTCAGTTCATCACCATTAGTGTCCAGCTACAGTAATTAACACTACACCCATCTGAGTCCTCCTTGATGTCTGCCAGACAGTTAAAAGACAGGCTTTTTATGTTTCCAGACAGCGTATGAAGGGATGACACATCAGAAGGGAGGGAAACACTCTGCATGAAGCAGAAAATTGCTAAGTTCTGACTTACTGATTTTTTTTAAAGAAATAATCTAAATCCAAAGTTCAAAATACAAGAGTAGAACGTGCTATAAAATGCCTGACGTGCCTTGATAACCAAGTGGTTTGGGCACATACTGTATGGATACAAATCTCTGTGTTTGATTCTCGGCTAGCTTATCCATTTGCTGTATGCCACCTCTCTGTTCTCTTCAATGACATTTCCTATATCTCTCTGCTGTCTCTTTCACATGAAGCAATAAAGCGGCCAAAAAAAGAGAAAAATCTTTCATAAAATAATGCCCGACAGGTGTTTTAATACAGGAAGGGACGCTGTGCCACCAAAACAGCTCCAACCCACCACCAATGTGGCGTCTGGCATCAGATCCTTTGGGTCCTATGGGCTGTGGGGTGAACTTTCTGTAGTTCAGGTAGTTTGTTGTGATGCATTCTGTTGATGCTCGAGTCTGGAGGCTGAGTCCATGTCTTGGGCTGTTTGTTGTGTTCCTGGAGCTGTCCCTGAGCAGTTGTGGTGCATTGTTCCACTTGATGAGGCTACTGACAGTGGGGAGTGTCGCTGCCAAAGAGCGATGTGCTTGGTCTGCAACGGTGTTTATATGGGAGGTATGGGTCATATTAGAGTCTCTATCTTGCCACAGTCATTTATTCTAATGTCCTTCATCCACAACAAGAGAGTTTGAAGCAGTTTTATTCCATTTTATTGAATTGAACATTGAGAGTGTCTTCCAGCCCTCTTTATATAAGTAGGTTTTTATGGAAAGTAATGGAGTCTGTCAGGCACTGTTTGTCTTTCAAAACTTTTAACTGATTTCCAAGTTGCCTTTTATGTCAGATTTAAAAAAAAAAAAAAAAAATTTAAATGTGCCTTTAAACCAGAATCAATGATCACATCACTTCTGTCTTAGCTCCTGCACACTGGCTGCCAGAATATATGTTAGTATGGATTTAAAGATTTTAATGATTAGCTATAGAATCATTCATGGTCTCTCTCTCATCTATGTCTCTGACCTCTTTGTAACGTACATGACAATATGCACTTTGAGATCCTCGGGCAGAGATCTGTTCCAGAGGCCCGGCTGAAAACTGAAAAGGACAGAGAATTTACAGAGGGCCCTGAGGCTCTGGAACAATCTACCTGCGGAAATCAGGTTGGCTGGGTCAGCGACCTGCTTTAATTGAAAAACATACACTATACATAACATAACATTATCTGATTTAAAATAGTCGACACATCTGGGAAGAAATGTATAGTTGACTAAAATATGGTTTTGTATGAATATAAAGAAAATATACATACACTACTCTTCAAAAGTTTGGGGTCACCTAGACAATTTCATGTTTTCCATGAAAATTCACACTTTTATTCATGTGCTAACATAACTGCACAATAGTTTTCTAATCATCAATTAGCCTTTCAACACCATCAGCTAACCACTGAAGTCATTGTCTTGTTGATGAAAGCAGTTTGAAATTACATTTTTTTAGACCATGACTGACACACTTTCACACTACCAGCAGACAGAACTGCTGACTTACTCAACAGACCAGGCTCTGTTTAATAATCTTCACCTGTCCAGTGCTGAGGAGCCTGTGCCCACTGCAGCGTTAGATTTGGGCTCTTGGCTGACAAGAGTGGAGCCTGATGTGGTTGTCCTCTGGTAGCCCATCCACCCCCAGGTTGGATCTGTTTTTCATTCTGACCTGGTTTTTGGCTCAACACACTTGTAGAAAGTGGTTATCTGAGTTACCATAGGCTTTCTGTCAGCCCCAACCAGTCTGCCTCTCATCAGCAAGGTATTTCTGTCTACAGAATTGCCATACACTGGATGTTTTATTATTTTTTTTATTTTTATTTGTTTAGTGATTCATATCATTCTGAGGCTGTTATGAAAAAAAAATATCAAGCAGATCAGCATTTTCAGAAAAAAGTCCACCACCAACAATCATGTCACAGTCAAAGTCACTTAAATCATTTTCCCCTCATTTTGATAATTTGGTGTGGATGATAAACTGTGTTTGCAGGATATTATGCACTACTCTCATGAATGGCTGACTGGACAGCTGCAGCATACAGATACAAATACTACTTGAGTGTATATGATCTGCAGAGTAAATGTAGCAAAAACAGTAGATAGAGCAGATTTTATACAGTCAAGTCCAAAGTGTGTTCTGCACAGAACAAGGAAAGCTGCAGCTGCTTGGAAGAGCAGTAATGAGGCAAAACATGTGAACTATGTATTGTACAAAAAAATTTATGCAAGTTATTGGCTACTACCCAGTGATCTGTTACAGCTGAGAAACTAGCTGCTCATTTGTACTGCTTCTACAGCTGCTGCTACCTATGCATGTCACGCCCCACCCTCACCCCAGAATCCACCTGCGAGCTCTGTTTCTGTGTGGTTCCCCTTTGGGAAGACGCATTGATCTCTCCCTGTGCTGGGTTTAAATTATGCTTCACAGGGAGAGATACAAAACACAGCCTTGATGCCAAATTTAAATATGTTTACATGTATTCTTAGTAATATATCTGGACTTATACTTAAATGTATAGACTAAAGGGTGGTTAGTGTACACCTTGTTGAAGCCATCCAATCTCAAACAAGTTACATACAGTACCAGTCAAAAGTCTGGACACACCTTCTCATTCACACTTTTTGTATTCTTTTATAGTTTTGATGTTGTCAGTATTAATCTACAACATGTAAAATAATTATAAATAATAAATAAATAATTATTTTTATATATATATATATATATATATATATATATATATATATATATATATATATATATATATATATATATATATATATATATATACATATATATACATATATATACATATATACATATATATATATATATATATATATATATATACATATATATAAAAGGATAGAGAGAGAGAGAGACAATTATCATAAAATTTGGATAAGTAAACATTTCATAACAAAATAGCTAATAATTTTATTGACACCGTATGCACCATGTAGAAGCATTGTGTATAACATACATCGAGTCAGTTTTATTTATACAGTGCCAGATCATGCCAGAAGTTCCACCAGTGTGGGTGTTTTTTCATACAGAGCTGATCTATGTGACTTGGTTGACTGTTGCTGCCAGTATGTAGCTCTCCAAGAGGAACTGCTCAGCCAGTTCTATTTAGGGATACAAAGTTAACTGAGCTGACATAAAAAAAGAAATGAATAAATGAAATTACTTGCATGAGCTTGTGATAACAGTCACATATCCCTTTGCATTCTGCACCTAAGTCTGTGAAAGCACTCAAACAAAGTTCCGTAGATCCTTTTTGCAGTCATGGATTTTACAATTACGTCGTCAAAGAGGTCCATTGTTTTAACACCACTAGGAGTATGGCCCTACTGTGATGGTATTATCAGTTGTGATGTTGGTTCACCACTACAATTCAGACTAAAATTATGATTAACGATTAACATTCCTCTAAAATTTGGGTCAGATATTTGTGTTGCCCAGTAGATGAATCAGACTTTTCAAAAAATATGCACAAGGTTGATCAATTTGGTCGAGAGTGTATAACTGCTGATCTCAAGTGGCATAGTCCAGGTTATCACCTGTTGTATTTAAGAGTTTTTCAGCTCAGAAATACAAGTGAAAAAACAACAATCCCTTCAAAGAGTACAATATGCTGAGATTGGTTGAGTATAAACAGGTGTAATACATTTTTGACAGGCAGGAGACTATCACAGGAACTATCAGAAGTGTCAGACCACTCAAATTGTAGAGCAACTTTGGAGATGCACAGCAGCCCCAGCCAACTGTGTCATATTAACTCAGCCATCCAGGTTCCAAACCTGGGACAATACAGTATCTAGGCCACTGAGAGTTGGACTTGCGTACCAACAGACTAATGTGCTGCATTTTACAAAGGGAACTCTGTATGCCCTTCAAAAAGAATTCACTCTTGTTAACTGCCAGGAGTGTGCTGAATGGAGTCACTAGGAGGTCATGGCACTGTTTCACTGTTTACACAAGCACTGGAAGCTACCCCCACAATAAAGCCAGGACAAAAAGACTAAATTCCTGTATGGTGGCTTCAACACACACTGATAACAAAAAGCAATCATTATTTTTAATGAATAAGTTAATATTTTATAATCCTGTTTCGTTTGTTGCCTACAATGACTACATGCATTTGTACAACTCGTCTCTGTGCCCAAGCTATGTGTGTTTGGAAGTGACAGTGACCTTTCAAAGCACTTACCCTAAGGGACATAACACTATTTTGCGATGGCATATTTCAAACATTAATGATGCAGGCAACATGAACTTGAATTAAATCTTTTCAAAGTGCTATTTGTTTGTTTTAAAGAACAAAAAAATCTTGCAGTATAATCCTGCTTTATTTGCATTTGGACATAATTTGAGGCAACTGGTGTTGTAGGGGTAAACATACCAATCATTACCTTCGATGTCTCTGGTTCGTGTCCACAGGAAGACCATATAATGTGTCGGGAAAATGTGTGCTCAAAGGGATTAAATGCTATCCATGCATTATTGGAAAATTATATATATATATATAATTTACGCTATTAATTTTAACGGGTTATTTTCGCTTTAATTAATTAATCGAAATTAATGCGTTAAGGTCCTTTCCTAATATATATATATATATATATATATATATATATATATATATATATATATATACTGTACTTGTACTATGTGCACAGTCAAGGTGAGTTTTAGGAAGCTGCTAGCATCCCAATTTAGGGACTAAAATGTGAACAATGAGCAGGCAAGGAACTTATATTTATGTACATTAATTGTTTTTTGAGATTATTGAGCTGATTGTTCCTGTAAGCAGCTGCTAATTTGGTAGTAAGCTATTCTGGATTTTGGTAAAATGGAATTGTGCAAAAGAAAGGGAATTTAGAAAGTTACACTTAGTTCTCAGAGACTGAAAGTTACTTGCATGTGCATTTTGGAGATACGGTGATGATTGCTGGATCGATTGGTACTCAGGTTGGCCAGTTGATGCAGGTCTAAACTGTACTGGACAGTTTGTTTTCTTAAAGTAACAGATGATCTCAAAAAGAAACTGAAGTGGTACTAAAGAAGAACTCACATGGGATTTAAAAGGAAGTCAAGGAGAACTTGAGTAGAACTCAAAGAAGGACTGTATTGAAGTGATGCTTTCAGGTACAGTATTTTAAAGTTTTGCATATCGTTAACCCAGTAGGATTTCTGACATTTTTTATGGTGATATCTGCTATTAATTTTACCCTGTTTATCTGCTATGCCTTCCCTTAATGTTGTTAAACAGTATATTTGATTTCAAACTGTGATGTTTTCCTGAACATCAAGCTGAAAATCGAAGCTGAAATTGAACCAAAACAGTCAAACCAAACACTTAAATGAAAGCTAATTTTAAATCCTAAAAATACAATTGAACTAATTAAAAAATATAAATACATGAAAATCCCACACTGAACAGTCTCCTCAGTGAAAGTCATGTGACTCCCATCCATCTTTGCATTGAATAGAGACACCAATGACAAAATCCACATTGTGTGTATTGCTGCGCGGCCACTGGTTTGGGGTTTCTTTCTGTGTTTACATGTTGAGGCTAACTGGTGATGTGATTCTAACTTGTCTGTAGGTGTGAATGTGAGTGTGCTTGTTTGTCTCTATGCGTAGCCCTATGATAGACTGGGATAGACTCCAGCCGCCCGCAACCCTACAGAGGATAAAGCAGTGTTTAGATAATGGAAGGATAGATACATAAACTCAATAATACATGAGATGTTTCCCCTTGAATTAAATTTGATTATTTTCACTAAATAAAAGTCCATATTGATATCATTTGCAGTGAAGGTGGTCATAAATAGGTTTGAAAAAAAAAATAAAGTCTTAAGAAAATAACAAAAGCTTGGTTGGCTGCACAGTAGCTTGGTGGTTTGTACGTTCACCTTTCAGCTAGAAGAGCCTTGGTTCATGTCCCGGCCTTCCTGGAATCTTTCTGTATGGAGTTTACGTGTTCTCCATGTGCATGCATGAGCTTTCTCCAGGTACTCCGGTTTCCTCCCACAGTCCAAAAGTTGCAGTTACTGGTAACTTTAACTTGTCCGTTGGTATGAATGCGAGTGTGATTGTTTGTCAGTACAGTGGTCCCTAGCCATATTGCTCTGCTGTGTTGTGTTTTTGTGACAGGAAGAATGTGGGGTTCTGGAACCTAACCCCCACGATAGACAAGGGACCACTGTATATGTAGCCGTGTGATAGACTGGTGATTTGTCCAGAGTGTCCCCTGCCTTCACCCAAAGTCAGCTGGGATAGACTCCAGCCCTCCACGACCCTAATGAGGATTAAGCGGTGTATAGATAATGGATGGATGGATGTTTAGGAACAGGTGTGGCTTTAAATATTACGGACTGTGTGGGCAAAAACACATCAGGAGCCTAATTTTCATTTACAATAATTCATGACATGTTCAGAGTTGGTTGGAAAAACTCATTCAAATATGCGATAATAAAGATCAATGTATCTGACGGAAAATTAGAATGTGCCACTGGCCAGAAAAAAATGGCCTTTTATGGTCAATTTTTTTTTGTCCCCAACTAAACTCTAGC
Source organism: Amphiprion ocellaris (assembly GCF_022539595.1). Lineage (NCBI taxonomy): Eukaryota > Metazoa > Chordata > Actinopteri > Pomacentridae > Amphiprion > Amphiprion ocellaris. Next base: position 23,034,823 of record NC_072779.1, read on the forward strand.
AATCTAGTTTGAGACTTCACTTAGAAGACAAGTTATAAGTCAGGAATTAAACACATTTTTATTCAACCCATATTCTTGCCTATAAACATTGTTTTTTTGAATAGCAGCATATACAGTTGAGTTACTTGAAGAATGAAATATCAAAGATGAGGTGGTGCACAAATTGTGCATACAGCAGTTTAAGAAAATCCAAAAGGTCAAGAACATCTGCCTTTTCTAAGTTGAACAGAAATGTGAAAGGAAATATCTTTGCTTTGGAATGTAACATACAGGCGAACTGAGAGTAGAAGCAAGAAAAACAAGTTAAGTGTAGAGGAGCAGATGTCAGCTGGAGTTCAGTTACACACTGCTGGTGTGACACAAGGTTTGACAGTAAGAGATGAAAAACTGCAGGCAGTGCCTTCACCTTATGTCGTTCAAATAGCTTGGGCCTTTTGAAATCAGCTGTACTGGTTGCAGAGCTGGTACTCTCACCACTAAACTCATAAACTTTACAAAACAAGGTGTCTTTGGTTCCTTTTAGCAACATTATTTAAACAGAATAATGTCACCACGAGGCAGCAAGAAAAGCAGACCTTCTGCAGAGCTACTATACAGACACCCAGCACTAGCACTGTTGCTATTCAGAAGCAGAGGTAAAGAGGTCTAAAAAGGCCGAAAATAGTCAGCAGCATCGCCAGGAAGCGTTTTATTTTTTCAAAGGCGATTGGTAACCATTTTGGCATTGGCAAACACTGTCACCCTGCCAGTAGGGTTGTCAGTTAAGGATGTGTTTCATTTTGGAGATCAGTAATTATTGTAACATTATCTGATTTTTAAACAGTCGATACATTTGGGAAGAAATGTATAGTTTACTAAAATATGGTTTTGTATGAATATAAAGAAAATATACATACACTACTGTTCAAAAGTTTGGGGTCACCCTGGCAATCCCACGTTTTTCATGAAAACTCACAATTTTATTCATGTGCCAACATAATTGCACAGGCTTTTCTAATCATCAATTAGCCTTTTAACACCATTAGCTAACACAATGTAGCATTAGAACACAGGAGTGATGGTTGATGGAAATGTTCCTCTGTACCTCTATGTAGATATTCCATTAAAAATCAGCTGTTTCCAGCTAGAATAGTCATTTACCACATTAACAATGTCTAGACTGTATTTCTGATTAATGTTATCTTCATTGAAAAAAATGCCTTTCTTTCCAAATAAGGACATTTCTAAATGACCCCAAACTTTTGAACGGTAGTGTATATTAACCCTATGAACCCCAAGCCGTTTATGTGCAACATTTGCTTTTGTCACATTTTTATTCACTGTTAGCTCATTTTACGCGGCGATATAAAGTCCGAACAACCATGAAGAAGGAAAGAGAACTCAGAAATGCCTTCTGCAGTACAACATACTTATTTTTTGGTGCATTTTAATGGTGCATTGTTTCTAATGTTGCTGTTGCAAAGACATATGGAATGGCAGTTTCTCTCTTCTTTTCATAAGGATGCATCCAGTGTATCCTATGCTGAAGCAGATAAGAGAGAAAGCACTGAAGCATCTTCCTTTTGCATGTAGAGAATGTTACTCAGTTACATGCTCACGATCCACCCTGATGAGAGGATATTTTGGTAATTTCTGGTACTAGCCAGCCAGGAAGATGAGAGGCAAAATGGACAGAAAATAAATCAGCAGCAATACTTCTCACATCAGAAAAGAAGGTGAAATACTTTTCAGATCCAGAGAAGCTGGGGCAGTTCTCCTGACGGAGCTGAGCGTGCCGAGCAAAGCCGAAGTATCGCTCCTGACAAGAAAAGGTTCAAGCACTCACTTGGCTGCAGAGTGCCGGAAAACTGGCTGGAGCTCTCAAATCTACCCGCTGGAAATAAGAGGCTTTGTGAGTGCTTCAGTCAGTGGGCAGCTGAGAGTGCTAAAGCAGAGACTCATGGGAACTAGTGAAAGTATGATGGAGAAAAATGACCTCACTTGAAATTTTGAAGGCTTTGTTAGGTTTTTTAAAGTGTTTAGTTTGGTTAAAGTGTTTGGCTTATTTGTTTGTGTGTGTGTGTGTGTGTGCCAGAGCGTGAATCCATATGTGTGTGTGTTGTGTGTTTGATGCATGGCGTGGGGCTGTATTTGTAGTCTGAGTGCAGGACAGTGCTTTCTGTTTGATCATAGATCAGAGGCACTGCATGGCCATCAGAGTTCTGTCTGCCATTATTTATTGATGAAACAACATTTTCAGTGAGACACCCCCACCCCCCCTCCACCACCACCATCACCACCTCCTCCTCCTCCCTTTACATCACCAGGACAGCTCAGATCTTTTCTTAACAGACAAGCTCTGAGCTGAATGAGAAACCTGCTTGTTTCTCACACTTCAATGAACAAGGTCATTGAAGGGCAGTAAGGGCTGAACACTGGACATATACGATCTGTTATGAGTCACCTTCAGGTTTTCAATGTGATCTTTAATGAGACAATTCAACCAGGTTAAAGTACACTATGCGACGACATAAATTGCAATGCACATATACAGCCATTTTTTTTAAGCTTAACCTCAGTGCTGCTACAGTGAAAGTACTAAAGTGCATGATACACAGAACCTTCTGTTCTCATTTTAGCCCCATCAGCTGGGCCTGTTTTCTCTTTCAGCTGTCACATCTCATTTGCTGCTATCTTGCCTTTAGCATTGCAGGCATCGGCCCTCAACATTGTGTCGCTGCTGTTGGTGCTGTTCGGACTTCCACAAGGCAATGATGAGGTCATATTCATTAAAAAGGAACATCTTCCACTGGGCAAAGTCAGAAAGAGTGACCCAGTGGATTAGGAAGGCTTTAGGACAAGTGTTGATCTTCATGTACGTATTTACACAGGTTTCTTTTAGACATAGCACCGTTTGGTTATCGACATGATAGCTTTGACCTGCATCCAGGCAACACTTACAAATATAGAAGCTTAGCTTTTTTAAAAACATATCTATGTTTCATTTTAAAGCTATACCAGCAACTGTTTCCATGCAACAATGTAAAATTTAAGCTTGTCTATGTTGTGTGTCTGACAGATTTCATCTAGACCAAGCTTCTCATGCTTTAACATTACATTCAAATAATGGGGCTAAGAGTCTATTTCAGCTTTGTTTAATCATACCAACCATGAAACCTTTAGAGTCTTCCAACCAAGCAAAACAACAACAACAAAGGGACAAACAAACAAAACAAAAATAAACACGATTGCCATACTAGTTTATAATCAAATGAAAGAGGGAGCAAACAATGACAAACAGTGCACTGAGCAAACAGGCAAAGGAAGAAAAAGATGTATAGAAAAACTGAATAAAAACAAAAAACATGATGTTCACAATAGAGAAAACACTTTTAAAGAAGTCACCTCGTAATTATGAATTTTTATCTCTCAGCTAGGAGGAAAGTTACAGATCTAGAAACAGTCACATAATAAGAATAACAATACTCAAAACATTATGTAATGTCAGCTTTGATAGAGGGAGATGCAATGTGGAGAAACCCAATTAGCACTTCACTGAGCAGATCGCTACTGTATTGAACACGAGAATCAAGCACTGATTCTGAACACCTTGATTTCCTTTTTGCAGAATGTTGGTAAGTACCATTGTTGTCTTTTCTAATTGAGGGGAGGGGCTAGTGATTAAATGTAACAGTGAGGTCATTTTTAATTGCATTACAGATTTTGTAATGCCTTTCCTCAAGGCACTGCCCTCTCACTCCAGTATCTCCTGCTTGGGTGCATATCAGCTTTTGCTCAGAACTGTTAGCCCTCACTCGGATATACTGTTGCAGCACAAACGTCCTGTGCTTTAATTTGAGTGCTTCTCCTTGCACTGAGACTGCCTTGGTGCACTAGTAGCACTTCTGCTCTCAGATTTGTGCTTTTCCACTTAGATTTCTGGGACACAATCCCGTCATATATCCCCAGTGAATAGGATGCTAGGTATGAAGCTGACCAATTAAATCACTGTGACTTTCTTACAGGCATATTTTCTTTACAGTGGCCGTCATGGGCAGTTGCTGTATAACCAGGTTCTTCCACACTTGCACTCTCGGGCTTAATAACTTCACTTGTTTTCTTGAAGGACTTTTGGAGTTAATGCATGTACTAGTTTCTGATGTACTTTTTTACGGTAATAGCTACATATAATAGCTAGTCCTAAACACATTGGCTCTCTGATGCATCATGAGAGAAGAAACATCACTTTGTTCAATTTTAATGGGTAAAAGTGTATTTGTGGCATGGGAACACATACATGATAATGTGCTTGGCTTTCACTGAGTATCACCTCTACCCCTCTACCTCTAACCCTCTACCTCTACCCCTCTACCTCTATCCCTCTATCTCTACCTTTCTACCTCTTCTGTCCCTCTCAATCCGCCCGGCCAGCAGGCAGATGGGTCCCCCCACATAAGAGCTGGGTTCTGCTCAAGGTTTCTTCCCTGTTAAAAGGGTGTTTTCCTTGCCACTGTTGCCTTTAGGCTTGCTCTGGGGGTCAGGCATATGGGTTCTGTAAAGCGTCTTGAGACAATTTGACTGTAATTGGCGCTATATAAATAAAATTGAATTGAATTGAGTATTGCCAACACTGTTACTAAGCAACAAACAACAAAATACATGCCAGCATAGTTTTTTATTACCTCTCTACTTTCAATATACAGTATATGAATGTGAAAACTAGCCGACCAAAGACTAACAGTGACATTTGACTTCACAAGGTGTCTCCTCAATCCTGAAAGCCATGTCTGTGTGGGAGATGTAGCTGAAGTTGAATCATTCACTTTGCTGACCTCCTGACAAACACAGACTACAAAGTAGGCTAATGGAGGATAGGTGTTATGAAACAGACGTCATTGGTTAGGTAAAGCAGTTTATTGCTTAGTGTTAAAATTAACATAAAAGAGATCAAACAAAGAAAAACAGGGCTGGTGGATGCTGCTCAATCAAAGAACCAAATCAAACCAAACAAAGGCTAACAGAATTTTCAAACTAGCTAAAGAGAACCAAACAACTAAACTCCTCAGCCAAGCTTGGACACATTAGCAACACCCAAAACAGACAACAGAAACTAATGCAAATGAGTGCAAAGTGCACAGAATAAGTTAAATAAAATAGGTGCCTCCAAAACACACATTATAGGAAAAATATAAGACACGAATGACCACCGCTCAGTTGCTGTGGAATGCACATAGTACACGAGTAGCTTCTCACCAAATTACACAGCTGTTAACAGAAGCCACAGAAGCTGTTAACAGAAGCCACAGTCTTCACCAAGACACACGTTGTGGTTGTGGACCAATCCGACGGGTCAGGAGGTGGGAAGAACCAGGGCCAGGAGCAGGTCTGGAGCTCCAGGTCAATCACTCCTGATGTCCGCCAGATGGGATCTGGGAACATTTTCTTGCTGCTTGTAGCATTCACCGGCAGATGCATTCTTTTACTGTCGACAAAATTGAAGCTTTTTCACTACTGGGTTTAAACAGTTAATGAGATGACTGGCACTGCATGGAGTCATATGTATGATGGCATGGATGCACTTCGGTCGACTTAAATGTTCAGCTGTCAGCACTTAACTGTCAGTTTTGTTCTGAGTTTGGATTTTATGACATTTGTGTCAGAAGAAGTCTCAAATATAGCAGACAGTGTCAGAGCTGCTTGGTGAAGTTTTCTTTATTTTTTAGGTCTAGCAGGTTCCAGAAATAAATAAATAAATCAGATTTGTCCTCCTGAAAAGTTGGCTGCTTGCTGCTGGGCCAATTGAGTTGATTAGATTGCAGTGTAATTACATCAGTTCGCTGTGGAGCAGGAAAAAGGGCATTAATTTAAATGAAAAATAAATAACAGTTTAGAGGTGGAGCACTTCATCGCAGCCCCTGCAATCAGTGCTAGTGACAGAGGTCGATATCTTAGAAAAGGCAGTGTTGAATAGTTTGGCAGGTGTTATATGTATGTCTTCTCTCTGTGGACAGATTATGCAAACATGATAGCACCAGACAAGACACAGTCACAGAACTTTACAGGTTCACAGGTTGACATCAAAATAAAGGCTAAGCTTGAGGATAAGTGTGGATTAATGAGTATTCATGTAATAATGTAATAATGACTACCGAGTACTCCTATCTCAATAACATTTTTATACCCTGGTATAACCTGCTAGTAAATGACGAACTGCACCAGTGATGTGATACTGAGATATCAGAATATTTTCCATGACGACTGCACATTTGACTTTCATTTACACTGTTAGAGTTTTATCTTATCTTATGAATCCGCCAAGGAACATGGCGGAGATACGTAACGATCGGCGTTGGTTTGTGTGTCTGTTAGCAACATTACTCAAAAACGGACATGCGGATTTATATGAAATTTTCAGGGAAGGTCAGAAATGACACAAGAACAAAGTGATTTGATTTTGGCAGTGATGCAGCTTATAGTCTGGATCCATGGATTTATAAAAGATTTCTGTATCATTGATAATGGCACAGAGTCACTGTAACTATGACAACAAGTGAACCCTACGTCAGCTGCCTGCTGATGATCACATAACTGCGATCCCACTACAGATTGACCTTTGTGAACTTATCGAGATTTTTCCATCAGGAATCATATGACAACTGAGCAGCCTTGGCGGAGTACTGTGCTCTCTGAGTGCTTTTCTAGTTCTAAATCTATTTTGATTCATTTGCACTGTATTGCATATCACATGTTCAGCAAACAAATCTTGGTAGCAAATTATTTTATCTCACAGACCTCAGAAAGCTTCTCACTTTCCCATTCATTTTAGTGTGTAAATTTTTTTAGAAACTCTTAATGTATTAAATATTTTTTAATGACGACATGCAATAGCAACTGTTCTTGTTCATCATGCCTCCCAGTGTTAAGCTCAGCATGAACACATGATGACAAAGTGTTGCCATGCAGACAAAGGCCAAACCAAGATATTGCCTTCCTCATAATGATGTGTGAACACTGAAACATTCAGCCTCAGCTGTCGGTGATGACCTTTGCAACTCTTCAAGTTTTCAGCCACAGAAAACGAGGCCAAAGACAGAGTACACAGCAGGACAGAATTTGCTCAACTTCTCCTCTGCTGTCTGTTCTCATAATGCTGAGACACCCAAACACTGACACGCATGATTTGGGATGTCCCTGAGCTTTCTGAGCAGCTTTAAATATCATTATGTCTGAACAGTAGTGAAAGATGGCTGTGGACATCTGCATGAATTCTCCCAGCCTTGAAATAGTCATACAACTTGCTGTGGAGGTTCAGAATACTAATATTCTGTAAGGAAAAGATGCTTTCAATTTTGTCATTCATTGTGCGTATGCCTGTGTGTGTTTTTTGATCAGTGTACAGCCTGATCAAAACAGCCTTTATATTATGTACATATGTATGTGTGTGTGTGTGTATACATATATATATATATATATATATATATATATATATATATATATATATATATATATATATATATATATATATATATATATATATATATATATATATATGAAAACATGATGGAGACAAGAATAAAAGCATTATTACAAGCCATGAGAAGAACACTGAAAGACAACAAACTTTATTGACGTCACTAAAGTATATACATATATACAAGTTACATACACTGAAGAATTTTGATGTACAGTCCAGTGGTCCCTCATCTATCGCGGGGTTTGTTTCCAGAACCCCCGCAACAAATGAAAATCCACAAAGTAGTGACCTGATATTGATTTTATTATTTATATATATTTTAAGTCTTTATAAATCCTCCCCACACTCTTATAAACCTTTCCCACGCTCTTATAAACACTTCCTATGCTCTTAAACACTACCCTAACCCTACCAACGATCAGGTGTCGTTGTAAAATGGACAAGATGAGATGCTGAATGCGTGCTATACACAGGAAACAGGAGACGAAGGAGACTGATGCTATTCTCGCTGAGCCAATCAGCACCTAGCGCTGTAAGCTACGCATTTTATTTCATTTTAATATTCTTTTAATATGTTTTAATTATTATTTTTGATATTGTTTATATTGTTTTCAGTTTTTTTTAGGCTGGAAAATGCTTACTTTACTGCAAAAATAATTAAAATAATAAATATCTAAAAATACCTATATACTGCAAAATCCCGCGATATAGCAAAAAATCTATGACACAAAATTAGATATATACAATTTAAAAATCCGCAATACACTGAGACCATGAAAAGTGAACCGTGATATGGCGAGTTGTTACGTTTTTGTCAATAATGTTGGAACTAGCAAATTGATTCACACACCATATGAGCAGGGAGTGGTAGGAGTTTGGCAGGTGGTTCAAAATGCTGCAGTTCCAGTGACAGTGTGACTAAGTGGACTTGCTGGAAAAAGGAAAAAGAAAACCTTTGGATCAGTGTTTGTAGGTTTTCCAGTCCTCTTCCAGGCAGTAGAGCACCACAGAAATTTACTCTTCAGCATAGGCTTAACTAAGATACTTTCCACGAATATAGACAAAGCCACTTTCATCCTGTTTAAAAAATTAAGGGAAAAATGTAATGTAGCTTTATGATTATATTTTCATGTACAGACATTAAATTTAAATTTTTGTTTTGCATCAATACTGGTTTGGAAGAGCAATACATGATAGTATTTCTGACAGTCAGATAATTGATTACATACCTCTGTTATAATATTGTGATAGTCTTTATTCATTAATGTCACTAACAACACCATTATTATTCATCACGTGACTGAAAAATGCTGAAATAGTATTAGAATGGCTTATTGGATAATTTAATATCTGACTTTATCCTTAAAGAAACAGGAACACAGCACTAACAGTGTGACTGAAGAAACCTGGGAGATAAAGCAGCTCTCATCCCAGGTACAATTTATTATGGTTTTGGCTATTAAGATAAATCTTCACACTGCTGTTCTTTTTATTTGTTTATATTTTTACAAAATCGTCAATTTCACAGCTGTCAGTGGAGAAGATGTAGCAGAGCCTCAGAGCTATCAGGATTTCTGGAGCTGTAATGATCCAGTGTGAAACAAACAGTCACAGAGAGAGGATGAATGACAGCATGCTAATGGCAACGAACAGATCGTGGCTTTATTGGGACATTCCTTAAATGCAATAAGTAGTAAATGATCACTTGGCCATTTTCCTAAATTGTGACCTCATTTAGAAGATGTGAATCCCTGCATGTGAAAATCTTTTGGTGAAATAGCTAAACAGCATGTTTCGGAGGGAAACCTCTAGTACATAGTTCATTTAGTCTGTTTGTCACAAGGTGCCATGATTTTGTCAATACAGGGTGTCTGAACACACTAATGGAGGCAGGGCCTTGGTGAAGTTACGTGATGATCGCCATTGGTTTGTTTGTCCGTCTGTCTGTTTGTCTGTTAGCAACATTACTAAAAAACGGATTAACGGATTTGGATGAAATTTGCTTTGAAGATCAGAAATGACACAAAGACCAGTTGATTAGATTTTGGCAGTGATGCGGCTTATAGTCTGGATCCATGGATCTGTGAAAGATTTCTGTATTATTGTGAGATAGCAGCATGGGGTCACTGTAACTACGACAACAAATGAACACTATGTCAGCTGCCTGCTGACGATCAAATGATTGCGATCCTACTACAGATCGACGACTGTGGACTTATCGGGACTTATCCGGCGGAAATGATACAAGGAATAATTTAATCAATTGTGGGGGTGTTTCCCACAGTTGTAGTCCCATCAATTCCCACCGCCTGCTACATATTTAGGTCACGTGATTCAGTATCCGTACAAAATGTACACATGCATGACACATGCCTGTGCTCAGAGCAAGACCATTTTGTTTGTGGGTACATCTATATTAAATGGCCACATTCTATGGTGTTGTGATTTGTGTCACGACTTATTTCAAAATTTCAGCCATCGGAAATGATACAATGACTGAGCAGCCTTGCCAGAGTACTGTGCTCTGAGTGCTTTTCTTGTTTTTATGATTTTTTTTTAATTTACTTTTTTACAGTAGTGATTTTCTCAGTCAGCGATGACTGGCCATTAGAAAGATTACAGTTAGCATATAAAATTGGGTTCCAGCACATTCCCATTCATCAGATGGACACACTTCCATTCCCAGACTTGCACATGCATATGTGTATCAAGTTTTTTTCTCCCAAAGGAACTACAACTCACAAACAATTGCAGCATTGTCAGTAATATATAAAACTTTTCTTGGATCTCTGACATACAAAGCTTTTCTTAAGGTCTTGCTCACAATTCATTCTGTGGCAGCACAATGACCAAACCATATGCTGCATGTAAGGCTCTTGATTATATATTTGATCATGACACTGGTGAGAAAAGAAAAGGCCATTAAAGTGACAATGTAGATGCATTAGATCAGGTTAAATACAACACAGAATATGAAACAGACCAAGAGACAAGCAAAGTGGAACAATTTAGGGATAAGGGTGAATTCCCTGCTAGGGCTGTTGTTGAATTCCCATGAAAAATGGGAATCTGTCCTCTTACTCACCTCCAACTGAGAGAAGAAGTCAACTGTTGACTGAAAATGTTATCACGAGAACAAACACGTCATATTCCTCATTGATTACATAAAATCCTGCTTTGAAACGTTCCTGACAAAGTTATTCAAACCACAGTAATAAACATGTTCAGCCCAGATGGAGAGAGATAGATCAGAGACATGTCCAACCATACGATGTCTTTGATTTTATCTGGTGCATTCAGATCAAGAAAAAAATTTACCGTCAGCTTCTGGGATCCCGTCTGGTCTGTCAATCCTTCATGCCACTACTTCAGACATTTCACATCTTGTTACGAGTGATTTGCTTCATCAGCTGTGATAGAGGACCGGAGGGCTGCACTACAGAGCCAGATTAGTGGGTTAGTGAGGTATGTTGAGTATCACGGAGGTAGCTCTCTTTTTACCTGGCTAAATCACCACGGTAACTGATGCAGTGGAGCTAAACTGGTTGGGAAGCAGGTTATGTTCAGAGTTTCGGATTTAAATTGGCTGTAAGAAGTGTCTCTCTTGAACCAAAGCATTTCCTGATGGTTATTTGTGAGTGATACAGATTGTCAACTGAGGGAATATGTTGTATCTGCAAACACGTTGAGGTGTATATTACTGAAACCACTGAATGAAAACATACAGTTACAGTACCCAACACTGTATGCATCGTGTTGCCATGTATTTCATCGACTGAATACATGTATCACATGTATTTAGTTGGTACACTGCTGGTACTGCAGCTGATAGAACGAATTAGAAACCTAATTATTCTACTAGTATTTATTAAAGAGAATATTCACTCAGTAACTTTAATTTCACTTTGACTTGGCCACAAAACAAAGTGATATCCTGCAATACGGACAGTCTCAGTCATAATTGCACGTCAATACAATATCATGTTTAAATATTTGAAGTTTGACGTTTAATAACTTTATTGTGCAGCTACAAATAAGCAGCTGCTTTGATCAGTAAAATAAATATAACCCGTTCAACAGTTTTCTACCAGGATTCTCGTCTTGCGTCATTTCCAGTCGCAGTGCTTTTTACAGTCATACATCTTTAAATCCCTCTTTGTTCTCCATTAAAACAACCTGTTGACTGAAGCAGCTGCACACGACATGTTAAACGCCTCCTTTTGTGTGAACGCGCACAGAATTTGAAGCAGAAAGTCAATTGAAAGAAAACCGATAACCACTGACTCTGAGGTTTTAGTTTCTGTCAAGCCCACTTACACAAAGAAAGCCTGGATATGTTGAACTTACTTTGTAGTTCAGCCCTCAGGCAGCTATCAATGCGACAAAGTGGCATCAGAGAGGTTTAAAACAAATGAATGGAGTGCCTGCCACAAATTTATAACCAGTTTAGACATCACAGTGGATGAGCTTCTGGTCGCTTTCAGGGGACACTGTCTATTCAAATCGTCCATGCCAAGCAAACCATGTAAATATTCAATAAATACATGGGCAGCATATATATGGGTAAGACAAGTTATGCCCACTCACATTACATCTGGAGCATCTTGCTGACAGAAATCACTACATGTATTCGAGGGCACAACATACCACTATAATTTTTTTCACCTCACATGCTATCAGTTAGGAGCTGCTCTCACTCCAACAACAAGACAGTAATAGGGACCATCAAAAGGAACACGCATGAGTTACTATTAACAGGGACTGGGATTGTTTTTCCTCTGAATGCGTCTTCATCAAGACACACACTGTTGTGTCCTACTGAAGAAAAATAAATACCTGCTCATGATGGCACATGAAGCCACTGTGAATACTTGAGAGGAAGCTCTGGATTACAACAGAAACAATGAGGAGGCAGACAACCATGTTAAGGTATGTTGCTTTTTACCTTTCAAATCTACTGCACCTTTATTTCCATCACCACATTGCTTTATTTGCACGTTAAAAAATGTGTCATTCTGTTGCTGTTTTATGAAATTTTACTTGAATTTGTGGCCAGTCACAGTATAGAGTCAATTCTGTTCAACTGTGTGTATATCTGCTTTGGATGTAATAAATTAAAACAGGGCATTGCTGCATTTTTTCACATTCAGATTGAAGACATGAAATGACACTTATCTGTACTCATTTACTGATTTTTGCACTTTTTGCAGGTTACTGGCACACATTTTTTGTAAGAATATGATGGCATGATGGCCTATGCTGTGGATGGAGGCAAATCCAGACTGGAAGCAGAGGAAATTATTCAAGAGGGAACTTAGAAAAGTTGGGGAAGGCTGAGGTGGCACTCATCATTCCAAGGTGGCAATATTCCTATCCTCTGCTGGATTGGTGAGAAAATGTGAAACACAGTCACCTGAGACAGAAAAACCTAAAGGAAGAGGTGCATTCTGTGTTCACCAAGAGATGTTAAAACAAGCATCGTGCGCCATAAATACAGTGCATATGTGTAAGTAACATGCAGCAACCAAAACAGATCACACACTAAATGTAACCACCACTTACAGATTGTCAGCATATGTTTTTGTTAGTAATACTGTGTTGTTAGTTTAAACATGGAATTTGTAAAATACGAAAGGTTTTTAGTCATAGTTTGGAATCTATGTCCTTTCTTTATTAATGAAACAATACTGGTCTTTTTGGATTTGAACATAGCAGTTGAATGGTAATATTTAAAGAGAAAGGACAATTCAAGATAACCCGCTTCCTTGTTGTTCTCTGTTAACTGAATTCAAAATGCTCATTGCAGCTGTGTGCTACAGTACAGTTCACATATTTTATGTCACATTTCCAGAAATGTAATTTTAAAATCTTTTATAAGATTATAGAAAACATACTACAACTTTGTGTTCTGAAAACACTGCTTTATAATGGGAATATCCATAACCTTTAAACTACAGATCAAAGATATTAATAAATGAAGCAAGATTATCAACTTAATATTTAGCACATAGCCTTTGTGACAGCATCCTACTGGGAGCCTGATGTCTAATGCCCTTGTCTTGTGTGCTGAACTCTTTTGAGCGACTGATGTATCATAAGGGAGACATCAGCTGTCAACCTGGCCTGTCACACTTGTCAGGAAGCCGATTCATTAATCATCTTTGACTTCACATGGGAGAGCCGCCTCCATTTGGCTGAGGGCTGGAACACCTGTGACACAGGGCCAAGCTCTCTGCTGCGAGCTGGAATCACATCTGGAAGTGCTAGATGTCAAGAACATGTGCTGATGGGTGCACATTAGAGAGGATTGATGTCCATCATTTTTCTTCAAAGTTTGATGAGATGAAACTTTTACAGGCGGTGTGTGTTCAGAGCATGAAATGGCTTTGATCTGTCTGGCAAAAAAAAAAATAAAAAAAATGCTGATGCTAGCGAGGTTTGAAAAGGATGTTGAGGACATTTGAACAAAATGACTGTGAGTAACATCTCTATGTATCATAATAATGAACCCTGACTGGCCGACCGACCGACGGGCAGCAGCCATCAGCAGCAGTGGTTTCACATTAACATCTGATCTCCATAATTACTACTGAATACTGGAAGAAATTACTACAGCAATTATTCCCTTAATTGTGTGTAAAATATGCCATTTACTGTTAACTGATGCAAACACTGGACGCTGTATGAGCCTTTCTATCACAATAATATATGTATAAATACTTCTGCAGTTGTTGAAAATTATTTAATCAAATGAAATTAAAGCTCAGCTTTAACATCATGTAATTAAATCCTTTTTCTTTTGTTGTTGTTGTTTTGTTTGATATTGTTTTAGGATGCAATAATTATTACTCCACCAAGGAGGCAGGGCCTCACTGGAATTATGTACCCATCAGCATTGGTTTGTCTGTCTGTCAGTTAGTAACATTCCTCAAAAACAGATTCAGGTATTTGGATGAAATTTTCAGGGAAGGTCAGAAATGACACAAAGGCCAAGTGATTAGATTTTGGCAGTGATGCGACTTATAGTCTGGATCCAGAGATTTGTTAAAGATTTCTGTATCATTGTGAGATAGCGGCACAGCGTCACTGTAACTGTGACTACAAGTGAACTCTACATCAGCGGTCTGCAGATGATCAAATGGTTGTGATCCTACTACAGATCCACAGCTGTGGACTTATCAGGACTTATCCATTGGACATGATACAAGGAACAACTGATTAAATTGTGGGGGTGTTTCTGAGTCCCATCAATTCCCTCCACCTGTTACACATTTAGGTCACGCGATTTGGTATCCGTACATAACGTACACATGCATAACACACGCCTGTGCTTAGTGCAAGGTCATTTTGTTTGTGTGTACATTTATATTAAATGGACACATTCTATGTTGCCATGATTTCTGATCAAACGTTAATAAACAATGCTGCATTTCTATTAAAAAAGTGCTGCATTTCTGACAATGCCATATGGGGAAATGAACAGCCTTGGCGGAATACTGCGCTCTCTGAGTGCTTTTCTAGTTAACTTTGGTGTAGTGGGATCTCAGAAAATGCTTAAAAAATATTATATTTATTTAAGAATGAAGAAAGATTTTTGTTGATTTTTCCTGTCTTAAAGTTGCTCTGTTGTGTTTTAAGGAGAAACTGTTTTAAGAGCGGATCCCTGCTTTGTTAGTTTCTCCTGCAAACGTGACGATGCATACCCGCACACACGCTTAGGTGATACCTCACTGAAGTGCACAATGTGCAACTAAAAACAAGAAATATGAAGACTGTGCATGTACAATGCAGGCAATATCTGTTTCAGATTATCTACAAACTACAAACTAAGTTTACGTAAGTCTAATTTGTAGGATGGAAACATAACTGTAACTACGTTACCTTTTCTCCAAATATACAGTCATCTGCAAATGTTAGTTTCAGTATCTAGCAAGTTGCAAATACAGTATGTCAATGGTATCTTGAATGTATTAGTAAAATGTTCATTCACAACATTCTCTTTTTTAAAAATATCTGATAGTCTGGGATTCGAACATGAATCTTTAAGGGTGTTTAATAAACACCTTAAGTACATATATATTCTGTTCTTTCTTGAGTGTTTGAGCATGCAAAATGAAACGCAACAAATGTAGATTAAAAATTAATGATATAGTAAGAGCGATTAATCAAAATTAATCCACAGCAACCTTATGATTAATCAGACTAAAACATTTTAATCATTTGACAACACTAACTAAAACACATCTTTATATTCCCAAAATTTTGCAAAAAAAATATAACTTTCTGAGACACTGCTGTAACATCAATAAATCCACATCTAGTCAAAGTGTCAGTGGAAATCGCAGCTTGGTGTCACTGGACTTTTTGTCAAGGTTTTTATTGGCAAAAAAAAGATTATACAACATAAATCCAAACATCTGTGAAATGAAATGTGGGACAGACAAGTCCATGTGACCTTGTTACAAAACACCAGCGTTTCTGACAGTCTCACTCCCTTGAGAAAGCCGGAGTGCTTAGGTGCCTGAAGGGAAGTCAGGGTCAAAAAGCACATGGTGCAGGGTTTGGATATGAGCCACACAAGCGCTGTGAAAGGTGAGGTATCCTGCACTTGTCAGTGAGTGAGAAGTCTCAGTAGGTTTACAGGTGTTATTATTAGAGGATCTAACTGTCAAAAAAGAAGCACCTTGACACAATCAACACAGTTCTGGGACGAAAACACTGATTCCATGAGCACAGCAGCAACCAGGCATCTCACTGATTCAATTCTTCCTTGAACACTGTGTGTTTCAAGTGTTATCAGGGAGCGACACATGGCAAATTAATGTGACAGTAAGTTAAGAGAATGACAAGGCTTTCGTACAGTGAGAAAGTGGTTGTGAATGGCAGGTTTTAATAAGACAAACAATAATCTGTAACTGATGCCTTTTAGCCTTGTTTTGGTCAAACCACCTGCTGTCATCATGGACTCCCAGTTCATTTACCACATGCTTGTGATACAGTGTTTCTCTTGATACTTGTTTGTATTGTGTTGTCAAAAAAGCATGAATGAAGCGCTGAAAGAAACGACTGGTGCAGTGTGATGTTCTCCTGGTCATAGGATGTGGGCGTTCGCTTGCAGGCAGTGCAAATCAAGGTCAAAAGCAAAACAATGATGACATTTCTTATGGCACCTCTTCTTCCCTTCCAGCACACTGGAAGTTGCCAAAACAGGCTTAAGCTGTTCCCGTACACCTCAAAAAATGATTCTGATAATGCTAAGATACATCCTACTCTATGTTTCTGCACAAAATAGAACCTTAAGCAGCCTTTGTAGGTTGTTTGGTGAATACATTTCAGCACAGGTAAATATATATGATAAAACAAGAAAAGCACTCAGAGCACAGTACTCTGCCAAGGCTGCCACTGTATCAGTCATTGTATCATTTCCAGCGGCTGAAACTTTGAAAAAAGTCGTGACAGAAATCACGGCACTATAGAATGTGGCCATTTAATGTAAATGTACCCACAAACAAAATGACCTTGCACTGAGCACAAGCATGTGTTATGCATGTGTACGTTATGTACGGATGCCGAATTGCATGACTTAAATATGTAGCGAGCGGCGGGAATTGATGACTCAGAAACAACCCCACAATTTAATCAATTGTTCCTTGTATCATTTCCGATGGATAAGTCCTGAGAAGTTGATAGATTTTTAGTAGGATCACAATCATGTGATCGTCAACAGGCAACTGACGTAGTGTTCACTTGTTGTCAATAGAAATCTTTTTAGCGATCTACGGATTCAGACTGTAAGCCGCATCACTGCCAAATTCTAATCAATTGGTCCTTGTGTCATTTCAGACCTTCCCTGCAAATTTCATCCAAATCCGTTTTTGAGTAATGTTGCTAACAGGACAGACAGACAAACCAACTCCGATCGTCACAAAACAATAACAATAATCACACACAAGGTGTAATTTATTGGCCTCATTTGTTGGCTCCTAAAATACAAATGTGGGTAATGAGCATCTATAACAACTATCAAGCCTCAAACCAATTTGAATGTGATTTATGCAAGTGTTAGTATGCAGGTGGCCAATAAATTAAACTTAAACTAAATTAACAGAAGAACTGATGTTATGGGGACATTAAGACAATGTATTTACATGAAATATGCCTTTTAACCCATGGTGATGTGTCAGAATGCTTTAGTTCTGGCTTGCTTTAAATGACTTTACTACTTACTTTTAGATTTTAGAAATGTTAAAAAAAAAATGCCAGGTGTTGATTCATGTGTTTGTTTGTTTTTTCCTGCAATTTAAATCCAAAGTCCAATTTAATAGTCGGAAAGCACATTTAAAGTGAACTTTGGGGAAAATAAGCGCATCGTGCTCACTTACTTAGTGTGCCTTTGGGAGAGGTTTATTTTGTGTGTGTGTGTGTGTGTGTGTGTGTGTGTGTGTGTGTGTGTGTGTGTGTGTGTGTGTGTGTGTGTGTGTGCGGAGTTATTGGGTGAGGCTGAACTCAAAATACAAGGATACTGGTAGTGTATTACTCGAGGGACTTTGAACCAATTTCACCTTATGTAATATGACTCTGGGGAAATCACTGCTGTCACTCAGTGTTTATGGAAAATATATTGTGGTAGATGCATTTGCAAAAGTGGGGACAAAAAATAATGCGGAGGCAGCATACATGCCATTTTCTGAGTGGCTGGCAACAGCTAAGGTATCTGGGGGATTATGTTGGGAAAAAAAGTACATGGAGCATTAAATGGGATGTCTGATTCCCATTCCAATACATTTTGTGCCCTCTGCAGACCTTAGATGTATGAATAGTCACCTTGTACATAAAAAATAGAACATTATATAGACCATGACAGTAATGTAGTGGTGTCGTCATGACTTAAAATCCTTTCCGTGCTTAAGTGCTGGATTAGAAGATTTCTGCAAACTTGTGACATGTATCTGGACGTTTACTTCTAGCTTTAAGTTAATTTGACTTCACTGTTTTTTGTTGTACATCTCATTTAGAAATCCATCATTCATAGTGATGAACATTAAAAGGCACATTTTAAGCTACATATAAAATTCTGTTGAGTGCTGACTCACAATGTGCTGGAACTGCACATTTATAAGAGTGAGAAACTGAGCAGGCAGGGAACGCACACTTTAGTTATTAAGGCAGACGTTTGTAGTAAACCAGGGGGACATTTTGGAAATATCATGGGATTAGAGGCTTCATTCTTTATTCATTATCAGTGGGTTGTGTCTCCATCAGTTGTGACCAATTACATTAGCTTCATTACGTCTTTTAAAGCCATCACCTTCCCACCATGACGTTCTGACAGTTCAGTAATGAAGTCTGGCCTCTGAATACTCATTTCTCGAGATAATGAATATCTGGCCATCCTGGTTTGCATGTATTAGTCAGTCATTGACTTTCTTGCATATCAGTTTAGTTCCATCCAGGGTTATTAGCAGTGATTTTTGGCAGTTAACATGAACCCAGCGGCTTGTAAATCACATAATGGGAACATGTCCTGAACAATTTTTGTAGTAGATTTTGAGATTGTGAAATTATGAATTGCCTTCACATTGAAAAATTTACGGCGACAATTTTATTTAGAAAAATCTTCAGTGGAGTGTTCATGCCCTCAAGCCCTGCAGCTGAGTGCCACTTTTCCAACTTCACTGTAACAGAGTAGTAGTAAAAAAGAAGTAGGCAGTCTCTTCATTAGAGATACTAGTCTGACAACTTTATCATCATAATGCGCAACAGTCTAATTAAGTGATTTCAACTCATGGTTTTTGATTGTTGAACTAGTTTGACAGTTGTGTTATTACTAAGTTGTCATGGTCCAAAATGGCAACATTTGACATGCTAACATTTTTTTTGACTCAAAAAGCACTCAGTTCATTCCCCCATATGGCATTGTCAGAAATGCAGCATTTTTTTTTAAATGCAGCATTTGTTTATTAGTTACTGATGATCAGAAATCATTGCAACATAGATTGTAGCCATTTAATATAGATGTACTCACAAACAAAATGACCTTGTGCTGAGCACAGGAGTGTGTTATACATGTGTACGTTATGTACAGATACGGAAACGCGTGACCTAAATATGTAGCAGGCGATGAGAACTGATGGGACTCGGAAACACCGCCATGATTTAATCAGTTGTTCCTTGTATGATTTCTGACAGTGAAAACCTGATGAGTATGCAGTGGTCGATTTGCAGTAGGATGGCAATCGTGATCGTCAGCAGGCAGCTGACGTAGTGTTCATATGTTGTCATAGTTACAGTGACATCGTGCCACTATCTTGCAATGATACAGAAATCTTTAAAAAATCTGTGGATCAAGACTATAAGCCACATCACTGTCAAAACTGAAACACTTGGTCCTTGTGTCATTTCTGACTTTCCCTGAAAATGTCATCCAAATCTGTTTCCGTATTTGAGTAATATTGCTAACAGACAGACAGACAGACAGACAGACAGACAGTGACCAGCAGGGGCCGACAAAAAACAAAGAGCTGCTCAGAAATTTGTTGTCAAGTAGTAAATGTTCTCTTGCAATCCATGTTTCAGCAACAAGGATTGGATTTGTTTAACACATCTTCGATAACTGCCTGAGTGTTAAGTTCTTTCAGTTGTGATGACAAATGCTTTTGAGTCATGTTGCTAACAGACAGACAAACAGACAATCCAACGGCCATCATCATGTTCCGTGGCAGAGTAATTAGCAGAGAAGTTCTGCTGAGGCCAACACATACATTTTGGACGATAAAATCTGAACTTGTGACATGGCTAGCTAACAGGTCGAGACATCCTTGAGGTTACTAGCATTATATACTCTGGGGATTGTGAATTCTACCCTCTGATGCAACACACAGAAGTATTTTGCCTAAATTCGAGCACAAACCTGCAGCAGAAACAGAGTGCACGTATTTAAGTAAGACACAAATTCAACTCATAGAGGAAATGAGCAATGGTGTTTGATGTCCATTGTTTTGTTGACCCATCCATCCACCCTAACCTCCTCCCCACACAAACCCTTGTGGCTGCACATCTTTGCATTGTTATTTTCTCTCTTTTTTTTTTTTGTCATCATACCTACTGTGGCCCCGCTTTCACAATAAAACTATTTCCTTCAAATTCCATGGTAATCCATCCAGTTGAGGCAGTTCAGATAAAATCTCCAATGTCAACCTAATGGTGGCACGAACGGAAAAGTCAGGGGTTCACCGAAGCCATTAGGATTCTTCCTATTGAATCAAATGGAGTTTCTATTTCATGAGAAAATGGTGTAATGATATTCCTAAAAGTGACAGAACAATAGTTCTGAAATGAAATCAGTCACAAATAAGTAGCCTAAGAATGATGTCCATTTTGTTGGGACTTTGACTTTTCAGAATTTAGAATGCTGAAGTCTACAGAGAGCTGTTTACACCAGTCCAACACAGGATGTATGATATGACAGAGCTCCTAAGACAAATGTCTTCATCTTGACACAAACCCAGCAAACATTGTGGGGTTTAATAAATGTGGATGTAATAGCCAAAACATTGAATTTAGGCAAGCTGAGATGCCATCTGCAGTCATCCATCACTGCCACTTTTATCATTTTAGAAAATAGAACTTCAAAATACTTCTTCAAATATCAGTTCAAAACATATTCCACAGTTTCTCTGTCTCCATTTCTGCGTATGCTTTGAACACGATTTTTATTCAGAGTTGTTTCTTTTCATGCAAAGGATACACTGCCATGAAAAACTCAAATTCTATAATCAGTTTCACCTAGTATTCATCTTTTTCGTGAGCAAATGTCACAGTGGCACATAAGGCTAGGATCGAGTGATGTTCCAGAGGTAGACAGAGACAATGTGCTGCTTCAGGAGAAGACTTGTTAACCATCTCCTAGATTTTTTTTTGAACAGAGAAGACAAAGATGTATGAAATCTCTGAAAGCCGTACTCCCACACAGATATGTGTTCTGTTTGTCAGTTACACCAGTGAGATTTCTCCTGTATTATCCTGTTGCTTATTAAGTGACACAATAACTGCCAGTTTGAATGGATCTATTTCTGCTTTGTCACATTTTGAATTAACTCTGTGTGGTGCATAAAGACAGAATTTTCTTTATAGATACATAAAGATCTAAGTTCTTTATAGATCTATAAGTTACAATTTCTGAAGTACGTATCTGCTGCCATTTACAAAGTCTGCAATATGTTCAGCAATCAGGATTAATCATGAGCAAACCTCCTGAAAGATGATACCGGCAATGAATAAAGAGAATATGTATTTTTATAAATGACTTTGCATGATCATATAAAGACCTCAGCTAAGGGAGAACAAGTAAGTTAAACTGAGGTTAACTGAGCAGATGCCAATAGGAGGAAATACATATACACTACCATTCAAAGGTTTGGGGTCACTCAGGCAATTTCATCTTTTCCATGAAAACTCACACCTTTATTCATGTCCTAACATAACTGCACAAGCATTTTCCAATCATCAGTTAGCCTTTCAACACGATTAGCTAACACAATGTAGCATTAGAACACAGGAATGATGGTTGCTGGAAATGGGCCTCTGTATCCCTATGTAGATATTCCATTAAAAATCAGTCGTTAGGCATTTACCACATTAACAATGTTCTGATTCATTTATTGTTATCTTCATTGGGGGAAAAAAGGTGATATTCTTTCAAAAATAAGGACATTTCTAAGTGACCCCAAACTTATGAATGGTAATGTAAATCAAATGGACTTCAGTGCAATTCTGGCGTGGAACAAACAACTGAACTGTGGGTCGTGGTCTGTTTCCAAGCACAATCTGGTCTGCTTTGGGCTGCGAAAGTAAAGCAACCAGAAAAAAGCAATCTCCTGATCTGAATGGATGTCTTTACCCCAGTCTTCTGGTTCATTTGATACAGACTAAAGGAGAAAAAAAATGCAACACTGCAGCATTCAGCCTTTGACTGGTTCACGTTAACAAAGAGTTTTTACTAAGTCTGTAAACAAATGCTGTACAGCATCAAGTCATACAGAACCACAGTTAACTCACCGATTGGACAGTTATGGTGATGTCATCATGCATCATCAGAACATCAGCAGGATCCACACAGTTCTGGTGACTGACAGCAGGGCAGTCTGCATGTTGATAGTGCAGATTCATTTTCATTTGGGTTGTCTGGTGGCAAAAAGAGCTGGCAGAGAAATGATTATGAGCATAATCAGTAAGTTATCACAGTATAAGCTTCAAGTCTATCACATGTAAAAAGAATCCCAAACAAATATGTGGGATTCACTCAGAATGCAAACACAACAGGTTGCATTTTAAACAGCTTCTGACTGATCAGGATAAATCCCCAAACTGACATGTTCATGTTTTACCATGGAAAAAAAAAATGCTACCATTTTTTGCAACCAATGCTAGAAAAAGATTTTAAACTAACTGTTTATATTGAACATACCTATTACACTGTAGATATTTATTATATCTCATGAAGTAAGGTATCCAAAAAGTACTGTTTTCATACTGGTACCAGTACTGAAACCCAGCTTTCTCATCAGCACTACTATAGAAATATATAATAAGTCAACAGGAATATTGGGATATCTCCAAACTGTCTGCACAGGTGACTAGTCTGCATCAGGGTTAGACTGTCAGCTTTCTTAGTTTGCTCAGCTTGTCAGACAACAGATGTTATCTGAGTTAGTCAGGTTAGGTGAGACAGTGTAAGTAATGTATGACTGATACAAGATTATTTAACCATGTTAACAGTTGTGGGATTCTTGATAAATAACCAAAACGGTTCCAAAATAGTGCTGTGTTGAGCTTGTGTCCAACTCTACCAGTGATGTCCAACAAAAAAGTGAGTGAGATGTGGAGATTATATATTTACGATGTTCTTGTCATCTTATACCATTACATCAAAATATTTTCTATTCGGAAAAGTATTGAATTGAGAAAATGTAATGCATGCACATATATAGGTATGGGGGCTGCACAGTGGCTCAGTGGTTAGCACTGTCGCCTAACAGCTAGAAGATCCGGTTCACATACCTGGCCTTCCCAGGATATTTCGGCATGGAGGTTGCATGTTCTCTCTGGGCATGCGTAGGTTTTCACCGGGTACTCCAGCTTCCTCCCACAGTCCAAAAACTTGCTGAGGTTAATTTGTAACTCTAAATTGTCCGTAGGTGTGAATGTGAGAGTAATTGTTTGTCTGTATATGCAGCCCTGTCCACGGTGTCCCCTGCCTTCACCCAAAGTCAGCTAGGATAGACTCCAGCCCCTCAACGACCGTAATGAGGATTAAGCAGTGTATAGATAAAGGATGGATGGATATAGAGGCACTCAATGTCATGGAGAAAACAGAGAAGTTCAGTTTAGCAGCTTCTCTGGACTGACTATGTGGTTCAAGTTGGACACTCTTCCTCAGGCAGCATCCACGAGGTCCAATCACAACCCAAACTGTCTAATTCTCAGAAGAATTTATGACCGCTGTGCCACCAAAACATAAAAAAACCGCATCAGGAGCAGTGCTGCATGACCTGCTGTCAGTCCCTGGAAGTTGCTTCACTCATGTAGCCAAATGGCCATTTAGTGTGGATGACATCACTAAAATTGCCCAATAGGAGTGTTTGAGATGAGCCAGGCCTGAACAGAAGTGATAACTGCAAACCCCAAGTAAACATGGCTCAACAATAGCCATAAAGTGGTGGCAGGTTTTGAAGTTAGGGACAGCAGTTGCTTTCCGCAAAGTGCATGATTGGTACCGCCTGGCCCCAGCTGATTGGCTTAGATACTGCTTAACAATACACTTATTTATAGAAACGTTTAATTTTCTGTTGAATTGGAGAGATTTTAACTGCATTAGTGTGACGCTGCACTATGAGGGTTTGTTCTGTCATCAGAATAAATGTGCAGCTCTTAGAAACTTTTATTAGTTAAAGTGGCTGAATGCATTCATAACATACTACAAATCATACACTGTGTCAAAGTTCTCATTTTAGATATCAGCATCAGACTACTTATTCAAGTTGTCAAATATTTAGCAACAAAAATAATAGAGGGGGAGCATTCTTGAAAAAAATAATAAATGTGAAGGTCTGACAGTGTAAACATCTAATAAAACCAATAATTTCTTTCATCTGTATTTAACTGTTTATTAAAATTTTCAGTTTATTTATATAGCAGCGAAGTGATGATGCCACTGTACATGAGCATTCTCAATAAGGTCATAATGTGAAATACTGGAGACTGCATGTGCTTGATAATATTGAATACAATCTAAATTAGACCTTGTAGGATTGGGGGGTTTCTGTGGGTTCCTGTTCAGACTGAAAGCTGCTGGAAACTGTTCAACTCCACTGCAGCTCATTGTCTTCATCTACTGCTGCTGCCTGCTTTCATAAACTTTCTCGATGCAGTTCATTGTGAATGAGCATATTAAATTACCTATCCATGTCATGTTCACTCCTTTTCGCTTGTTTATTGTGGCTAGATAGATACCTTTTCCGATGAGTTTCATGATTCAGCATAGGCGCTTGTTAAAGGAAACATCCACCTAAAATATAAATGGGTCATTCCAGAATTGGAGGTGTTACGTTTCCCAAGCGGGACCCCAGGAAAATACCCAGAACCCCAAACTTTATTAAAGTATCAAAAGGAAAACCGTAACAAAACAAAGAACCCCAACACAAATAAACCAAACAAAAGGTCACAAAATGGGTTCGGAAAGGTGATAGAGGTAGATTGCCTCTATCACCCACTAAGCCAGCCAAAATGGCTGGAAGAATTACAATAAACAAAACCAAACAAAAGGAGGGGAGGGTGAAATAAATGTGCTTAGGGTATAAACACAATTCAAATGGGCTTTATTCTCACAAGAGAGCTATTTGACACACGCTCTCAAACGAACAGAGAAATATGATGTGCAGTTCTCTGAAGTCGGAGCCCATCTGAACAGCTCAAGAGTCTGTCTTTTAAAGGAGTGTCACCAATCACTCCAGCAGGTGCGTCGGATGCAGCAGCTGTAGCCACTCAGCCTAATCAACCAGTGTCCCAACAGTGATCACATAGACACATATGGAAAAACAGCAAAACAACACAAATTTGCAGTCACAAAGCCATAAAACAAGTTTGAAATGGCCAAAAATACAAGACACAAAACTCAAGTGAACTGATCAATGTGTTTTAAGCATTATTTCCTTCACTGTGGTCACTCATGAATTAAAAAGTCCCCTCACAAACATATGGCCACCAAAATTGGGCAAGACACCACACAAACTCATAACAGAGGACATATGGACTTCAAAATTTTTGAAATACAGACCTTCTGTTTTACAATTTTCTGCTCTATATTCATCAATAATAGGTAATAAACTATCAAGGGCTTGACTAGTTCAGTGTACACATCAATTGTACCATTTATTTGACATATTTTATGTGTTGTTTGCTAACCCTGCTCTAATCACAGTAACAGGGTTGCTAATCCATGTTAATGTTAGCTTCTTCTCAGGAGTAGAAGACAGACATCTTCTGATGTTACTGCTGACCAAGAAGATCAACCTACTTATGTAAAAAAGAAAAAAGTAAAAAGAATTGGTGTTATCCTGATAATATGCCTAACAGGGTTGCATGAGGTAGAGTGAGACATTCAATCAAGGCTGACAATGTTATGAAAATATGAAAAACAGAAGAGAGGACATAGCTTTGCTCTACCCATTCTTTAGGAAAACTGATGATGTTAATTCCAGCGTATCATGTGATTCACTGTTTTCTTCTTCTTCTACCAGCTCAAAAGGTTTTGCTAACAGGGCTGCATGCATGTGGAGGACAAAAGAAAAATGGAATTTTAAGGGGAACTCCAGACTTATTTGGTATTTTAAAAAAATATTTTCAAACATTCTTCTCTCCTTTTTTTATTTATTTATTTTTTTTTTTTTTTTTAGATTTGGTACATTTACACAACAACTGCATGTTTTAGTATTTTGTACATGGATTATTTGAAATTTGATGGGTGGGACGTTAAATGCCCTCCAATTCTGGAATGACCCAAAATGTATTACAGCAGCCGTATTTGAAGCTTAGCTTCAACCTTGGAGAGGACGTTTTTGACTGTACAGAGCCTCTCTGGTTGATGTCATCTGGAGACAAATCCTGGGGCTGCTCCAGCAAATAATGAGTCACCTCCTGAGACCATATGTCAGCACCCATGGTGTCCATTTGCCTGTAAGGTCTCACAGACACATGCATACATCTTCTGAATCGCAACCTAAAGCTTTACATAACGCAGACAATAGCCTCATGTGCCAGACCATTTATTTAACTGCACTGGAAAAATGGGCTCCAACAAGTGGTACACAATCACATTAAGAGTCAAATCTGGTTTGATGTACACTTTAGGGAGATAGCTTTATGTCTTGATGGATATGATTTCCCTGTTCAAAATCAGTGTAAGAGCAGACTGGAGATTGAGTTTTAAAGAAGTTTCTGTCCCGTGTTGCAAGGGTCTTTGTCTCCTTGATGGAGTGATGTTTCCACTGACTCTGAAGAAGCCTGTAATGAAGAGCACGCTCTGCTCCAAACCATCTGTGTGTCGGTGGGGAGGCAGACGGCCGGGCAGGTGGGCACTAGTGCTCAGGGACCCAGGTGCCCTCTGAGCCAAGATCCTAGAGTGAGCCTGCAGATTACAGCCACTAATTAGTCAGCAGGCCAGAGTGCAAGCAAACTCCTGCGCCAAGCTCGTGTACACACACACACACACGCACACACACACACGCACACAGACCTAAACACACTGTCACACAATTAGCTGAGAGTAAGAGTATGCTGTACCTTACAACAAGTGAAGGATTCTCAATCACTACTGGGGCCAAACTGAGAATTTACCATAATCATGCCTGCCAGATGAATATTTAACACTGTTAACCCCCGAGTTAAGCTGAAGTCACAAACTTAATTGCTCGTTTTGTTTATCTTTCTTACTCATGCATATTTATTACAAGATTTATGTTTTTATTATCTTATCATTGGCTTAAATAATGTGTTTCACAGATTTTATACATTTAGTTTTAATTAGATTTTGATTAAAAGAACAGCCTGAAGCAGTGTGCAGTCTGGTACTTTTTATGCCATAAAGCAAAAACACATGATGGATGATGATAAAGATGTTACTGACTGATTTCATTATTTCTCTTCTTGTACGCTGAAGATTATCAGATATTCACTGCTTGATTCATTTGGAGTTCAGTAAATGATACTTAAATTGATGTATTTATGTCACATTCACACAGCTTCTATATGTTGGTCAAGGTGGATCATTTAAATGTTTTCTTTCTGTGTTGCCTCTTTTATCTGCTAACTACAAGGCACTGTGTGTGATTTATATTTTCCTTATGTCCAGGAAGTTGCTACACTGTAAAAAGTGCATAAGTAAAGAAAACATGATGAGGGTTTTTGTCTTAGATCAAGTTTAAAATGAGACAAGTTAGGATTAAGACAGCTCTGTAATTTACAAATCTCCTGTGTCCTCATTGCATAAGTACACAGTCACAGGGGTTTAATGGAGGAACAGTGCTCCTGGATATCAATCAGCAAAAACGACAACAAAAGTTATCAAAATGTCAGTGAAAATAAATATTAAACTTAGACTATATGCAGCATGCAGAATTTTGTTACTTTAGCATTCAGGATCAGAACATTTATCACACTTTGTATAAATTCGGTGTTCCGGTGTTCAGCTAATACAGTGCTTGGACTTCTGCCCAAAGAGTTTAAGTTTTGTCTCATCAGATCAAGGGATCTTTTTCCTTTTCTTCTCAGAGTCATTTAAATGCAGTTTGGCAAACTCTAAGCAGCCTCTTGTACATTTTACTCAGAGTGGCTTCAATCTAGCTGCTAAGGCTGATTGATGGAATGCTGCTGAGATGCTTGTCCCTCCAGCAGGTGGCAGTATGTTCTGAAATAGAAGTGGAAGTGGTAAACATTTCAACATCAGGCTTGTATTTTTATTACTCCACCAAGGTATGCAACGGAGTTTGTCCGTCTGCTTGTCTGTCTGTTTGCAACATTTCTCAAAAACGGATTAACAGATTTGGATGAAATTTTCAGGGAAGGTCAGAAATGACACAAGGACCAAGTGATTAGATTTTGGCAGTGCTATGGCGTCACTATGATTACAAGTGAATGCTACGTCAGCTGCCTGCTGAGATCACATGCAGGCAGTGGTGGCCCAACGGTTGTCTGGGCTACTGATTAGAAGGTCAGAGGTTCAAACCCGATGTGGCCACTGTCGGGCCCTTGAGCAAGGCTCTTAACCCTTCCTGCTCCAGGCGCTGCTCTATGGCTGACCCTGCACTCTGACCCCAAATGGGATATTCAAAAAGCGACATTTAAAAGTCCTGTAATGTGTTTGTGAAAAATAAAGGCAAATTATTATGATTGCGATTCTACTACAAATCATTTGCTTGTCATTTTGCTTCTGGATACATCTATATTAAATGGCCACACTCTATGTTGCCATAATTTCCTATCATCAGTAACTTACAGGTAAACAAATGCTGCATTTCTACAAAAAAATGCCACATTTCTGACCATGTCATATGGGGGAATGAACAGCCTTGACGGAGTACTGCACTGTTCTAGTTAAGCTACTGCGACACCAGTTTAGTGATAATTGAAACTATTAGGTAAAATATTGCAGCAAAATAGGGCACACACAGTTAGTTCACAAGCAAAACAACTCATATTTCAATGCGCATCAGTAGCTTTAGGAATGGCACCCATACTTTTGAACCTTCATTTGAGAGGGTAGGAATATTGCACACAGTTGTTTACACACCGTAGGAGAAATGCTAAAAATACAGCGTGATGAACCGAGCCTCAGAAAGCTTGGGAAGCTGAAAGGAACCTGTTACTGTGTGTACATGTAGGAAATGAACCATACTTTTGCCAGCCTACCTTTCCTCGTATTTGGAAATTCTGCATGGGTGCCAGGCAGGAGGAGGTAGTGGTGGACTGTGTCAAATGCAGCAGGCAGGTCAAACAGAGGGAGGGCAAAAAGATACAGAGAGGCAGCCTGAGGAGAGCAGAGAGACCCTGAAACAGTCTCGGTTCAGAGTGCTAAACATGCTTTGACGATTTATTTTCTGGCACATTCCTTCATATGCGTGTCAGGTACCTGATATTCAGTGCACTGCAATGTAATGCATTTCAAGAACATGGACAGTGTGAAATAGCAGCTGCACTATCACTTGTGTTGCCATATTTTTGGTAGGTCTGTAGAAGTATAGCAGTTTTGTTTTTGTTGGGTTTTTTTTTGAAGAGCAATTGGATCAGTAGCAATAATATCTCAAACTGCTCTCCCCAAGAGAGGGAAATAAACTCCTATAACTCAAAGTACAGACACCAGTGGAAATAACTCCAAGGAGGGCAGTAGCTTAGCTAATGTTATATTTTAATGGCTGGAATTTGATAAGTTCAGTGTTTATTTTACTTTACTCATGGGGAACATTGAGTCTTTCACAGAGAACTCAGTTTGACGGTGGGTTATTGTTTTAAACGTCTAACAACGTGAGCCGCTTCTATTTATTTTCTATGCCTAATCAGCTGAACAGGAATTACTGCCTCCTCATGCAAGATACTGTTGATAAAAAATGTCAGGACTAACAGCTATCCCTGGTGGAGTCAGTAGCAGCTCTGTGACCAAAATATTCAATCTGCTTCATTGTGAACTTGAGGCATTACATTTATTAAATTTAGCTGGCTTCAGTTACCGACAGATACCCCTCACAGTAATTGAAAATGGTTTCTTCTTCAGAATATTAATTCACACACAGCAAAAGCCCCCCAATAGGAAGTGCAGAGAATTGAAGCAGGCTCGAGTTGTGCTTTCATTTATATTCTTTTACAGTTCAGCAGGTCTGGTTAAAGTGCCTTTTAATGCCCTAAGAAGAAATGGGATGTCAGTTGTGGGAGGAATTTGCAGGTGACAGCCCTTGACCACCAGTTCACTTGCTGGTGCTACTAATACCTAAAGGTAACTGTGGAGCAGCAGTATCTGCAGTTCTGCTATTTTATCATTAGAATTCTGGCAAGGGGTGACTGGAAAAGAACAGTTTTTAGCTTATGACGAATAATGGAGCGCAGGAGGCTTGGGGAATGTGCTTTAATATGATGAACATAATCAGTATGTAGAGGTTCTTCACAGAGAGAAAGTGTTCAAATATTTGTAAGCGTATCAAGCTGTGAAAATGAAATACTTCATAATTTATGCATGTTCTCATCTGCTTAATAATCAGCATACATGCTACACAAAGTCACATTATCTGGCTATTGAATTGCCCTTTGCTCTCTTCCATTATCACGTTAGTGAAAATAGACAACAAGTCTGTCCTTGTATTGTAATTTGCATCCCTTTTCTTTATACCCTTGTCTCTCTTTTTAAATGTCATTTCAAGTTTTCTAAATGTCACCAGACAGACTGAAATGAACAAAGTTGAATAAAAGAAACTGTGGGACTCTGTGATTGTAATGTGGAGAAAAGAAATGTTATAATATTAGTCATTTAGGTGATAAAAATTCACCAAATGAATAAGAAAGCAGTGGAGGACAGCTTTGTCCTATAAAGTCAAACACAGGCCCAAATTAAGCTTTAACCTGTGTCAGACCGTGTATCTATTGCAGGGCTAAAACAGAAAAACACAACCATGCATGTTCATATTCTGACCAGTTCAGGGGCATCAATTAACCTAAAATGCATTGGGAGGCTACCAGAGTCACCGGAGAAAACCAACATAGGCACAAGGACAACATGCAAACACAGAAAGGCTAGAGCTGGCCAGCAGGTTTGATCCTTAAACCTCCTTGCTAATGTTACGTAACATATCGGTAGCTTCAGTTAATTGGGCCCGGTGCCAACTCAGTGTCGCTAATGTGAGTAAACTATTGATAGCATTAAACTAATATCTACACACCATGTATGAATAACTGCTGACTGCATTTTCAGATGAGCTTGTTTAATTTATTTATTTATTTATTTTAATTTTAACATTCAGCCTTTAAAAAGCCATTTTCAACTGGCCATTCAATAAATAGGTTGTACAAGGAAAATCTGCAGTCAAGTGTCATTTGTTTATGTTGGCATGGCTCCCGGGGAGCCTGCCGCCACTGCTGAAAAAAATCCTAGAGGAAACACTGTATATCCATATCTATATCTATATCTATATCCAAATATGTGTCATTTCTGTGATGCAGTGTGTTCATTTCTAATTTACAATTTGCAGACTAGCAGAGTCACTAGAAGAAATAACTATATTTTATACCTTTGCTTCAGTTCCACTGAGCTGCAAATGAAACACATCTGACACTTTTGTGTTTTGATGAGAGTCAGAAGAGACAGGTGTGTGAGAGAGCTTTTTGATTTGAAATTATTTATGTAAGTACACTCTGTTGTCTCAGAAGCATATTACAGTCTTCTTCCTACCAACATCTCTGGAAGATGGCGTGTCAGAAAGGGACACTTGTTATTTGCTAGTTCTGGACTGTTACAGTCTCTGCTGTGTCCTGTTTTAGCTAACATTCCCACTGCTGTTTCTGTGACTACATGCAGGCATTGAATTTTGTGATTTTACCACTCTTTCACTTCTTTGATAACATCCAGCTTCTCTTTGCAGAAAAAAAAATTATGACTCTTTACCTCTAAATATGGCCATTGCAACCTAATTGTTGTGTTTCTCTCTTTGATGTTGGATCAACAATTCAATTGAATAAATTAAGTGATATACAGTAACACACATTAAGAGCTAATTAGGCAGAATTGCTTCATCCCTGCAGAGCTGAATACCCAGTTCTTCTAATTAGCATGGCAAATCCGAGCACATGTAGGACAAATTCTGATGTTCCAGTTTTACCTGCTGATAATATCCACCTGCACCACTCCCACCTCACCCATCAGTTCTTCTTCATAACCATAAGGGTGTGTGTCTCTAGTGGTTTAACTTTCTCCATTTGTGTATTTATTCTCTTTTTTGGTCGTCTGCCCGACTCACTTCAATTTCCCCCATGTCTCCTCATCCAACCAGTTCCCGTATTTAGGCTATACATCATCTTGTCACTCCATGTTTTCCTGCTTGCCTCCTGTTTACCAGCCTACCTGCTGCATTCATACAGTTGCTGTGTGTCCTGCATCCTTGTCTGTATGACTAATCATGTCTCTTTAGCTTTGCACCGTTTGCTTTCTTTCTTTGTTGGACTTCATTTTTGAGCTTCCTTTGGACCTGTTCGGCTGTTTCCTGAACTTTCCGGGTTATAATTTACTCTCCCTCCCATCTTCTGTCATACTGCCTGTAGATTTTTATATGACCATCTTCATAGATTTGTCTGTCTGTCTGTTTGTCCGTCTGTTTGTCTGTCTGTTAGCAACATTACTCAAAAATGGAACAACAGATTTGGATGAAATTTGCAGGGAAGGTCAGAAATGACACAAAGACCACGTGATTAGATTTTGGCAGTGATGTGGCTTATAGTCTGGATCCACGGATTTGTTAAATATTTCTGTATGATTGTGAGATAGCGGCACGGCATGACTGTAACTATGACAAACTGTGACTACAAATCCACCGCTGGGGACTTAATGGGAGTTATCGGTGAAAAAACATAGAAAAGGAACAAATGATTAAATTGTGGGGGTGTTTCCGAGTTCCATCAATTCCCGCCGACAGCTACATATTTAGGTCACACGATTTGGTATCCATACATAATGTGCACACGCATAACACCCGCCTCAGTGCAACGTAATTTTGTTTGTAGGTACATCTATATAAAACGGCTAAATTCTGTAGTGCTGTGATTTCTGCCACAAATTTTTTCAAGATTTCAGCCATTTGAAATGATACAACAACTGAGCAGCCTTGGCAGAGTACTATGCTCTCTGAGTGCTTTGTTGTTATATGTGTTCTTTACTTGCTCACAAAACTATTTAGCACTACCAGGTTTGCACTTTAATTAAAATCTTTTTTGTTTGTTGCATAAAGAGACTACATCTGTAAATTTGTTACACAATCTTGTGATGCATGATGGTAATTAAAGTGAATCTCGAATGAGAAACCTATATTTAAGCAACTTGAACACAATGGGCAGTAATATTCATAAGCCTAGTAATTACACATTCACACAGTCTGAAGTGTTTAGCCTGCTTTCATTCCTCACTTTGGCGGCAGCAGCTGTGTTGATTGTAGTTTGTGTTATATTTTGAACTCCTCATGAAGGATTGAGATTATAAATTGTTCCTCTTATGAGGAACAAGTTGATAAGCAGCTTCCTGTGACAACTTAGCCTGACTGTGGTTGTTAGGTTTAGTGATGCCAGATAACAAAAGATTTGCTGGGCACGTTAAACTTACAGGTCATTATTTGACCTCATAATTAATCGCTGTGTGCATGAGGCTGAAAACTTCTTTCAAGGTGACGCTGAGCAAATTCACAGAAATAAGTGGCAGTGTTTTATTTTGGCCTAGTTGCTTAAACAATAAGTCTTACAGCTGCTATGTTCTGCAGATGGAAAATGTTGGTCACATTTCATGTTACAGCTGTTTCCTGAAAATTTTGTACACTGGCCTTTGTTGACAAGACAGGAAAACATATTTGGTGAATCTGTACAGTCAGCCAATCCAGAACCCACCCCAAAAAAGGTACTATTCTTCTCAATCACACAGTCTATTGTACATTCGCATATACATGTGGAACACTGCACTTGTAGAGGCCAGCTGTATTTGGTGGACAAGCACCTCAACTTCCAACAAAGTGAAAAGGACAAATGTGTTTCTTAATGCTGCAGTTACCTCCATTGTGTATCCACCACAAAATCGGAGATTGTTTTTGATCATTTCTGCCTGTGAGACCCAGAAAATATGAATTACATGTATGTAGGACTGACTGGCTTTGTATTACATGCAGCTACTTGGTGGGTAACATAAAAGCTGGACCACCACAGGCTTCCAGCTGTGATCACTAGACACTCGAGAACTTTTTGGCTTTTCTCATGAAGATCTGCATTTGCCTTTTCCTGCCTGGCTCTGTCTATATCTCTTTTCTCAGTGCTTCTGATCAAACTGACAGAGGGTTCCACACCTCTTGGGCAACAGCTTTTTTAAAGAAAATCCTGACATGAACTGTTCTCTTGTCAGCCTCTGTCAGAAGAGTCACAGAGATCTAAAAAACATCCTTTCTCAAACTTTTCCAAGCATGTTGGTTGTATTATAAATGCATCATTTCAATGGCTCATTTCTTCTATTTTTCAGCAGTCTGCATTCCAGCTGGAGCTTTAAAAATTCAGCCCTGGGAATATGGCTTATAGGAAATGTGCTAGAAGTCTTCATCGGAGGTATCAAATCATTTTGTCTGACCTAATTTGATACCTAGATATTGTCTCGGCCTCCTGACACTACAGAAACAGTAGCGCTGTCATGTTCTATAATCTAAAGTCAAGACTGATGTCAAGATGTCAGTCTGTCAGGCATGTAACTCCTACTGCACATGACACACGCTGGTTTACAAGAACAGAAAAGCAGCAAGAATGTCTGTATTTGTGCACGACACCTCCTCTGTGTATCACACTGCAATTTCTCTCGAGTTATTTTGCCAACAGTATCAAAAACAACTCACGGAGACACGCTGCATGCTTGAGTAGCAATTCATCGTGGTAGAACAGGAGCAGATACAATGTGTGAACTGGGAACGTATTTGGGTGTTCAGGCTGGTAACATGTACATCACAACACATTTACATGCTAGCCATTTCATTATTTAGGCAATGAAGAGTTTGTTGATGTTTGTAATGGGTTCAATGGATATAATGAAGGAGAGATGTTTAATTGAATTACCATCTCATAGTCATGACATCTGGATGCTCTTATGGTGTTACAACTGCTGTATTGAACAAATCCAAATACCTGAAAATGGTCAATGAAGTTCTGAAGGGTTCCTACTCTTGCCTGAGTACATAGATACAGTGAGTATGTGAGTACACCCCTATGCTATAGCACTTCATTGTCAAAAGACTCAGAGCTGTATCACCTCTTACTGAATATTAAACAGCAGTGTGTTTCCTTTCATGTAAGAACAAAAACTTACAGTTTTGATTTACTGTTTTTAAAATACAGGCACCACAGATGGAACTCAGTGGAACAAAATGTAGTACAACTTCCATTACTGAGATTCCAATAATTTATTTTCCCAGTACTTCATATGTCCTCCTTTATTTTCAGTGAGAGCCTCAGTTCTCCACGCCATGGAGGATACCAGTGTTGCACATCTCTGGAGAATTGTTACACCATTTAGAAACAAGAAAAGCAGTAATCCGCCAAGGCTGTTCAGTCGTATTGTTTCCAACAGATGAAATCTTGAAAAAAATTGTGGCAGAAATCACGGCACTATAGAATGTGGTCATTTAGTATAGATGTACCCACAAACAAAATGACCTTGTGCTCAGCACAGGCGTGTGTTATGCATGTGTACATTATGTACAGATACCGAATTGCATGACTTAAATATGTAGCGGGTCCGATAAGTTCACGGTGGTAGATTTGTAGTAGAATCACAATCATGTTGTCATGTGTGAACTTTTTTCTTCTTTACAAATGTGTGATTTGGGCAGTGTACTTTAGAAGACTTTCATGCTGGAATATTCCTCTTCTGCTAAACTTGTGCAGACTGGGAGTCACTTTGTCAGCCAGTATTTTATTATATACATGGACATTAATAGTCTTAGTCATCTATAAGCATTATCTCTCCTACACAAATAAACTCATGCAACCCTTGTGAGGACATTACCACTTTTCTCCATGAGTTCAAACATTTCACCAAAAAAATTCCGACGCTATTTGCAGGGACACTGTTGCTGCATCCTGGGCTTAGCACCACCCAAGACAATTGTGATTGATTTAAAGAAACACCAAGAAGCCAGACATGACCTATGACAGAATGATTCTGAGGTGCAGCCAGACCATTCTTCAGTTCTGATCAGTTCCGTGGAGATAGGTCTGGATGTGACGAGCTACATATTAGCAATTTTTCTCCAAAAGCAAAGACTTGAAAAATGCTTTGTTCAACAGGGACATACCTAGAATAAATTGCTTTAAATTCTAAATACTGTTCAGTTTTAATGGCAACTTCCAACCAACTCTAAAATCAGCAGGATATATTGAAGTATTGGGACTTAATTTGAGTATGAGCTTTCAGTAAATATTCCCAAGACAAGTAGTGCTGTCTGCTTTTCTAATTACAAGACAAATCAAGAGTCCATCAGTAATCAGCAATAATTGCTGTATAGACTTGTGCTTGTTTTCGATTGCCGCTTCTCACTGTGGTAGAGAAGATACATCTCTGGAAATTTACACTTTAGAGTGCATATAAATTGCTAGGTGCCTAATTTTGCTCAGAGTGAAACTATGTCTCTAATCAGTATCTCACAGAAACAGCTGTGTTGGTGCAGGTGGGAGGATTTAGTCTTGCTTGTGGCAAAAAAATACAATCTGTAGGTACAAGACGGGTCACAGCATTGCAGAGTTTACACCGGTGTATGCTCAACATTTGATGTGTTCTCAATGCAGATATTGTCACTGAATGTCATTACACAAATTCATTGTCAACTGCAAACTGAAATCTCTGTCAAATACATTTTATACATGTAGATCAGGGAATGTTTTGCAAATTGCATTTCTCCTAAACATATGTTGTTGGATATATCATTGATTTAATAATGTATGTTGGCTCACTGCCATAACTTACTTGGACACTAAATTTAACAGACTTTGACAACAACATTTATTTCATTGTGGTTTTCCCACTTTGTGTGTGGTGTGGAAGAAAAGATCTGTTCTGCTCTGAAATCTAACCGTACAGTACACTGTGTAATA
The DNA here is from genome assembly GCF_022539595.1 of Amphiprion ocellaris. NCBI lineage: Eukaryota > Metazoa > Chordata > Actinopteri > Pomacentridae > Amphiprion > Amphiprion ocellaris. The sequence continues at coordinate 23,072,192 of NC_072779.1, forward strand.
ATACTAAAGTGTGTCCAAATTGTTTTTTTGTTTGTTTGTTTGGTTTTTTATATATTTGTCACTTAAAGACTCCCTTTGACAGGGAGTACTATGTATACACACTACCGTTCAAAAGTTCGGGGTCACCCAGACAATTTCATGTTTTCCAAACTTACACTTTTATTCATGTGCTAACATAATTGCACAAGGGTTTTATAATAATAAAACAGGTAATAAAATGGAATAATTAAAAAAAAAAAAAAAAACAACAACAAATGAGCAAAAAACTAAAGCAAAACTTCCTGACCTTGGGTTTGGCCATAAACATGTACAACCTTTATTATGCTGTATCGGATTATCACCTCTTTTGTGTTTTCTCACACATCATGCAGCAGTTTCTTAAGACATATCAGACATTCTTTTCAGGTTACATTAGTGCCTTTTTGTGATCTCTAGTGTCTTCTCACTGAAATGAAGAAGATTGATTTATCTCACAGGATGCATCAGATGGAATGCACATGGGTCCAAACAAAAAAAAAGAAAAAAGAAAAGAGAAACTAATGAGTTGCACACAGAGGGACTCCATTAATAACTTACTTATTGCACCAAAACAGCTACATCATTTTTGGCTCAGCACCTCCCCTATTTTAGTCTGGATAGAGATGTGAATTTCCAGTTTGTGTGTCATTGCAAAGGGGACTGACACATCCTGACTCAGGCAGCCATCCACTGCCATGAGTCCACAACAGAGGAGATGATAACTGAAGGTTCTGCCTCCCATTCTGCCTCTGGAAACTCTGAGAACCACTAGTGAACCTGCAGTCTGAGAGAGAAGGGCTCTGTTAGGATAATATGGTAGAATAAGGCCTTTAAGATATGATGGAGCTTCGTCATGAAGAGTTTTATATGTGAGAAGCAGGATTTTAAATTCCATCCTGTATTTTACAGGGAGCCAATGAAGACAAGCTAATATGGGAGAAATATGATCCTTCTTACTGGTTCCTGTCAGAACTCTGCCTGCAGCATTTTGTATTAGCTGTAGATTTTGAAGAGAATTACTGGGACATCCTGATAACAATGAATTACATTAGTACAGCCTAGAAGTTAGAAGTGTATGGACTAGTTTTGGAATTTGACAATATTACATGGATGAATGAAGGCTGTTCTACAGACATGCTTTATGTGTGAGTTGAAGGACAAAAATAACTCAAAGTTTTCTCACAGTAGGGCTGGAGGCCAAAGCAATGCCATCCAGAGTAACAATCTGTTTAGACAGTGTGTTTCCGCTTTGGGCCAAATACCATAACTTCAGTTTTGTCTGAACTTAGGATAAGAAAATTATTGGTCATCAACCCTTTATGTACCCAAGACATGCTTGGATTTTTGACTAATTGATTGGTTTAATTTGGCTTTAAAGATAAATACAAATGGGTGTTATCTGCGTAACAATTAGTGGTGGGATTTATTACAGGCTTTGTAATGAATTAATTGTGATTAATTGCATTTCTGTCAAATAGCAATATTTGACACAATAACTGACAACTGAATCGATGAATAGACACATACGTGAACTTAAACAACAAAAATGTTTCAGTTTCATTTATATTTATCTGCATTTTTCATCTGTCTACTACATTCACAGATTACTGCAAACTCAAAGTGCATTTATAGTGATTATATTCAATATTTTAAGACTTTTGTAAACTCAAGCACTTTCAATGTCTTGACAAGTGTCTATTATGGGATGACTACAGCGTTTGCTGGTACCAGGACTGTTGTAGATAACGTTGGCTCTGGTGCTTGCAGCAACATGTTTTGCATTGAGGTGATACCATAGGCTTGAAGCGCTTAAGTCCTTCACTGTTCACCAAATTTTCTTGTTTGCTGATTCAGTACTTCCTGTGCATCTTCTTCACAGCTGGTAAACAGATTTTAGGTACATTACCGCCATCTACTGGGCTGGAGTGTGCATCAGTGTGTCAGAGATTGGGGAACTCAGAAAGGTGTGATTAAATGTGTTATTTTTTCTGCAATTAATCAAAATGAACTTGTTAAAGTCCCAGTCCTAGTAACAATACATTTTTTTGCAGTGTTTTGTGACAATATTGTTCAGACCAGATTATGTTCAGTTATGGAGTGGAAGTCTATGTAAGTGGAAGAGTCATTATTACCGTGGACAAAATGGAATCTATTTGATAAATGTGATTTAAACCAGTCCAGTGCTATTACTTTAATCCTAGTAACATGTTCCAGTCTATGTAATAAGATGTGATCAACTGTGTCAAATGCAGCAGAGATCCAGCACCAGTATAGAAACCAGTCCACTGTCTGAAGCTATTAGAAAATCATTGGTGATCTTTACAAGTGCTGTCTTTGTACTATAATGTATTCTCAATCCTGACTGAAACTTTTTTGTGCAGATGGTCCCACTAGTGGCTTGCAACTACTTTTTCAGGAATTGTAGATGTAAAAGGGAGATATTTCAGTATAATACAGATAAAAGCTAGAGCCTTAATGGCAGAAAAGGGAAAAAAAAGAAACATCTTACAGAAGCTTTGGATTGAAGGCATAGACTGTATGGAATAAATTGGCACCGTGCTGTCACCCACTGATTTGTAGACCACCACTTTGAAGCCTTAACTTTGACAATTTAGCTATTGGCAGCCTAGTTTTATGGATCTAGAAATGACAATGTTTGGAGCAGAGGGTGGAACTGAGCAGAAGTGACATCTGATTGAAAACCCCAGGAAACTAAACATGTAGCAACTTTGCCAATTGATCAAAGAGGTAGGCATGTGCTAGCTTTCTGGAGGTTGAGGAAATTCCCTGGTGGGCTGATCTTGTTTGGGCCAGCATTTATTTACCGATTTTCCATAATACCAGGATTAATAGCTTTTATACCTATATACAGATGTTCAGTAGGTCATATTTGCTGCAGTGACACACCTGGTGAAATCTTTATTAGCAGGTAGCAGTTTTAACACTCAGGCAGTTATTATCGAACATGTGTTAAACAAATCCAGTCTTTGTTGCTGAGACATGCATTGCAAAAGAACACGTACTACTTGACAAGAAATTCCTGAGCAGCTTTTTGTTGTTTGTCGAGCCCTACTGGTTACTATTCCTTAAAGCTTTATTACTCCACCAAGGAACGCAACAGAGTTATGTGACGATCGAAGCACATTTGTCTGTTTGTTTTTTTGTCTGTGTGCAACATTACTCAAAAACGGATTTCGATTAAATTTTCAGGGAAGGTCAGAAATGACACAAGAACCAAGTGATTAGATTTTAGCAGTGATGCGGCTTATAGTCTGGATCCACGAAATTGTTAAAGATATCTGTATCATTGCGAGATAGCAGCACAGCGCCACTATAACTATGACTACAAGTGAACACTATGTCAAATGCTACTACGCTGATGATCACATGATTCCTACTACAAGTCGACCACTGCGGACTTACTGGGACTTATCTGTCAGAAAAGATATAACGACTAAGCAGCCTTGGTGGAGTTTTTCTAGTTATGTATTGCATTCTAAACAGGACCATCATTTACCAAAAGAACATCATGCTATGCTAAAGGAGTCTTGAAACTACTGTCTGACACCACAAACTAAGTACAAACATAATTACTGAGCTAATAACTAAAGTGAGAAGTAGGTAGGGTATGGTATCATTATCAAACATGGCCAAAATATTGTAATGAATATAAATAAATATTGAACAAGCTTTCTTAATACTGCTGTGGGAAAATTAAATGTTTATCATGGGAGAGTTGTCCAACAGAAATCTCAGGTGGATTCAAATGGAATCCCCTGAACTTATTGTACTAAAATGAAATACATTAAACATTTTTGTCATTTATTAAACTTTTTTTAATTCTAAAATCCCACTGTCAAAACGTCTCATCTCTCAGTGTAATTCATCTTCAGTTCAATGTGTGGACGCACAGTTTGAAGTTGAATCCAAACAAGAATTCCACTCAGCCCCTTTGAAACAGGTTCTTTTTAATGAACAGCTCCTACATACAGTAGCACTTTCATGCCTGGGTAGTAATTACTTTCTTCTCAACCCAAAAATTAATTACATACCCATAAATTGGCAGTTTACCCACTGAGGCAGTGCTTATACCCATTTTAATATGATTCCCCTTTGAAAGATGGATGGTGTCTCTAGCATCTGCCACACCATATTCATTCCTGTGCCTTCCCTGAAGGTCAGACTGCATTCTGTCTGCCAACGAAAGTCAACGCAAAGAATCTGGTCATTGCTTGCTGGTCTCAGGTGTGTTCCTAGCACTGACAATCTGTTCTCACTTGGTTGGATGACACTGGGAAACAAACAGTGGAACAAGTGCAGCATGGAAACAATTACATATGTGTCATCCTTCTTCCTGTGACATTTCCTACAGAGGCAAATGACAGGTGATGCCCTTACTTCATAGATAGATTTCTTGATAGTTAACATGTTACGTCTGGTTCAGAAGTGTGTCTTTCTGCTTGCTCCAGAATCACTACTTTTAACTGGTAGTGTATATATAGACCTCATAAAGCTCATTGAGAGAATGCCACAAGTGTGCAAAGCAGTAATCAAAGCAACGAGTGGCTATTCTGAAGAATATAAAATATAAAACATGTTTTGACTTATTTCACACTTTTTTGTTTATTACATAATTCCAGATGTGTTCATTCATAGTTCTGATACCTTCAGTGAGAATGTACAATGTAAATGGTCATGAAAATGAAGAAAAAAATACATTAAATGAGAAGGTGTGTCAGCTTCAGTCAAAAGTTTGGGGTCACCCAGACGATTTCATGTTTTCCATGAAAACTCACACTTTTATTCATGTGCTAACATAACTGCACAAGGGTTTTCTAATCATCAATTAGCATTTCAACACAATTAGCTAACACAATGTAGGATTAGAACACATATGTAGATATTCCATTAAAATCAGCTGTTTCCAGCTAAAATAGTCATTCACCACATTAACAATGTCTAGACTGTATTTCTGATTCATTTAATGTCATCTTCAATGAAAAAAAATGCTTGTCTTTCAAAAATAAGGACATTTCTAAGTGACCCCAAACTTTTGTATGGTTGTGTAAAAGAGAGAGAGAGAGAGAGAGAGTTATAGCTAATCCTTGACTGACAGACAACAAGACAATTATTTGTTATAAATTTCAGTTCTGTGGATCCGTCACACACAGTTACTGTCCCCACAGAGGTTACTGCTGAAAAATCTTGTCTTTTCCAAGCTTCAAATTACGCCATTGCCCATTGGCAAGTTATAGCTATATTTTGCTCTCATTTTTATCAGACACAAAGTCACAGAATAGCTGTGGATGTGAAATCATGAGGTTGCACATAAATACAACATCAATTCAGACACACTTCATCTGTTTTGTCTACATATTTTGACTTTTTCAACATTTTACAAAGTGAAAAGGTTAGGTTAATGGTTAGAGGGAGGTTGTCATTCATAAAGACTATATGCTGTAAAATGGTGTGTGAAAAGCAGGGTTAAGGTTAGGGTTGGGGCAAACACCGACACATGCTTAGACATGAGGAGGAGGTTGGGCCGTTGAGTAGTTTGCAGGACCCTACACAACTTGTATAGTACGGTTTGAACTCCTGCAGAATTTTATCAGAGATTAATGCACCAGTGATTTCCTAATTTTACAAACAATCAAAAAAGATTTTTCATCATAGGCAGCACTACTAAACCTGTGAGAACAGCTTTATAATGTCTTCTTTGGCTCTGGAAGAGCTTTTATGATTTAAGATGATAACCCTTGTAATGCCACTGGGATGTTTTTGGCTTGGATTCAGGGACCACAGCTCTTTCTTGGAAAACCTGTGACAACTATTATGAAGCTGCAAGGTTTGACTATGGGAAGTGTAGATTGGCTATTTTTTTTTTTTTTTACCTTGATTTGGTATTATGTGATTCTGACTAATAATACATGTACACACCAGGCATCAAGGAAGTATGTCATAGACAAATTCATTAATTCATACTCTTAATTTCAGATTCAGTCATTTACTCATTCACATGCTCATCCTGTCTGCACACAGCAGCTGGAACCACTCACTCCCTCCCGCCTGGAATTCTATGTAGCTATTATTATGCATTTTGGTTCTTCCTTGGAGAATTTCAAGGCTGCATGTTTTTGCAATGACAGAACTGTAATTTTAATTCCTAATTAACTCCCATATTTGACTCACATAAGGAACATTTTCTTGTTGAATTATATTACTGTCAGGAACTTCAGCAGTGCTTCAAAGTTACATTTTGTGTGTGCGTGCGTGTGTGTGTGTGTGTGTGTGTGTGTGTGTGTGTGTGTGTGTGTGTGTGTGTTGATTGCTCTACTTGGAAAGCTGTTCTGTGATGAGAATTAAATTGGTAAATTACTGGCCCTGGTGGCTCATAACAACAATCCTACCATAGCGCTCATTGTCTTCGGTCACAAATACAAGTGAGACTTTGTGATGATATCTAGGCAAGGCATTGTGGCCTGATGTTAGGTGTTGTTGTAGCTTTTAACTAGTGTTCCCACATTTAGTCCTCATCTTAATGAGGACATCATTTATAGTTATGGATGTTTTGAAGAAGGTAAATTTCTCCCTGTAAAGCTAAAAAGCAGATATTTTTAAGCTATTTGATTTTTAAATTGTATTTTTACTGGAACTAAGAGAAAAACTAATAAGGAATAAGTGGCCCTCATATGTTATCTCGATTTCTGCTTTTTTGGTCTGGAGTGAATTGAGCTATAAGGGCTGTAATTGTTTAAATTGTGTCAAATTACAGGCTAGTCATATCGTTACATCACCACTGTATGTAGAGTATTATTCTGTATCTATAGCAGAATAATCGCTGAGTTATTTTAAATGCAAAAATGTGTACCAATGTGTACTGATGGGTCTAGCATGCTGAAACAGCTGGTACACACCTGCTGTTGTGATGGTGGAAACATCATCTTTTAAGGAGTACTTAGATTGGGATTTTTATTGGTGGAGTAATAGCAATCATTTTGTAGATCAGTGGTTTGACACACTTCGCAACCATCTTGCATGGGCCAACTGAGAGCTTATGTGGGTATAAAGCAGGTCAGGAAGCAGGGGGACTGTTGAAGGGCAGGGCACAGGCTCAAGAGTTAGTATGTAGTCTTCATAGCAACACATTTCCTAGACAAAACAGTATCATTTTCTTAATTATCAGGTTGTTCATCACTGAGTTCTACTGCTTGTTCTATAACTGCAGGCTTTTGTATTATAAGTCAGATTTGCAGGTTAGCAAGATGATTTCCATTTTGGTGAACTCTAAACCAGACTCCATGATAAGCTACACAGCTGAGGTGACCTGGAGCATGATATATTCTGGTTCCAATATAAAGCAGCAGTCAGCTATTTGAAAACATAACAACACCTATATGTGTGTATCTGTACAGTACATGCATATACACTGTAGAAAAACAGTGCCAGTGATGGTTTACTCATATATTCACTGAAGTCTAATGTTCTCCACAATGCTGTTTGGCTGGTTGGAACCCTAGTGTGGATGAATTGCACTGCTCACCGAATGGGACCAAGCTGATTTCAAAGAAAACAGTGCTGTACTTCATTAGGAGGAAGCATACTGCTCAAAGCAGAAGACAAAGACATTTTGGAATGAATTACACAAATGAACATATTTAACTTTTGATGTCAGCATTATCATTATTGTAGCCAGCATGAGACTGAATTACAGGTTGTTTACTGTAAGCTACAAAGTTGTCTAATTTGCTTTCCAATCTTTACACAAAGCACACTTCAATTGCTGTCATTGTCAACTAGTTTTGATGCAGACAGATGTTAGCTGACAGATAGGATGGCATTCAAGGTCTTTTAAAAGTAAACACTGAATTATTTTATGCCACAAAAGTGATCTCAAATATCAACACCAAATGATGCACAATTATGACGACTGACACTTATCTTCATAAGCAATTTTTTAGCATATAGCTTCTTCTGCACATGTGATAGGTTTGAATATGCATTGGGAGAATCTGTAATAAACAGTTGTGTTTTTCAGAGCACTGTGTACACAACCAGTCAAAAATCTGGACACACCTTCTCATTCAATGCTTTTTATTTAATTATTTTCTACATTGTAGAGTAATACTGAAGACATCCACACTATAATACACATGAAATTATGTTGTAAACAAAAAAAGTGTTAATCTTCAGTATTAATCTATTCTAATGTAGAAAATAATACAAATAAATAAAAAGCATTGAATGACAAGGCGTGTCCAAACTTTTGACTGATAGTGAACATGGCAGGTTAAATGGATACATCTTGTTTCCTGTTGAATGTGAATGCCATATGCAGTCCGTATTGACTTTTACACTCCTTACCTCAGCATGTTTCTCTATTAAGCAGTTTGCACAGAATGAACAGATGGGGTCTGCATCTCTATTTGAAAGTAACAACATAAATCTCATAGATACAGTACCAGTCAAAAGTATGGACACACCAACGCATTCATTGTACTCTTCTCTACACTGGTAGAACATTACCGAAGACACATAACAAATAGGGATTTGTGGAATTTGCTAAAAATGGAAACATAACAAAATGTATTTCATATTTAATGTTTTTTCAAAGACACCGTATTGATGGGTTCTTTGCACAGTATTGACCACATTGACAACATTTTAACACAGAATGTTGAGTTTACCAACTAAGCCAAGCTGATTTAAATGAGCCCAATTTATTGCAGAATTTACAAGCTTTTCAATATAGTTCAAGCTCAGTTGCTTGGAGCTTTTTCACCAGTCTTGAATGATTTCCTACATATGCTGAGTACTTGTTGCTTGCTTTTCCTTTGCTCTGGAGTACAACACATTGCAATTTCAGCTGGGTTTAGGTCAGTTACTATGGTGACCAGGCCATCTGTTGCAGTACTCCATTGCTCTGCTTCTTGGTCAAACAGTCCTTCCAGAGAATAGAGGTCTGTTTTGGGTCATTTTCTCATGATGGCCCCATTAAACTCAAACCAGATTGTGTGTCGCTGCACACTATGTTGTAGCCATGCTGGTTAAGTTTTAACTCCAATCTGGGGGTGCAATTAATTGGCCAGTTCTGAGTCTGCTAGCTCTAATGATTTGGCGTTTCTTCCTCAGCCAGGTCCTCATGAGAGTCAATTTTATGACAGTGGTTCCAGGCACTTGAAGATACTTTCAAAGTCACTGAAAATTTATGAATTGACTGACATTCGTGTCTTAAAGTAAGTCTTTTCTTACTTGAGCAGTTCTTGACATGATATGGATTAGAGCATTGAATAGGACTCTTTCCTGTATACCAGCACTACCTCAGTACAACACAAGTGACGGTATCAAATGCATTAAGAAGGTCAGAAATCTCACCTGGTAACTTTTTTTCAAGATTCACCTGTGAACTGGAATTTATTCCAGGAGATGATGTCATGAAGATGGTTATCATTTTGCCAGCAGTGTGCAAAGCTGCCATCAAGGCAACAGTGGCTACGTAGGGTTTGGGCTAATATTGGTGTGTTTAGTAAATTTTTATTCACTACATAATTTATTAAGTAGCAATTAATGTGTAGGTGTGCCCAAGCATTTTACCTGGTACCTTCCATGCCGTCAAGTTCAAAACTATGAGCTGACCAACAGACTGACAGCTTGCCTCCTTTTCAGTCCTTTCCAGTCTTGAGAAACAGGTTGTTATAATTGAGAGTTATGAAGTGTGTGTATATATATATATATATATATATATATATATATATATATATATATATATATATATATATATATATATATATATATATATGTATATATATATATATATATATATATATATATATATATATATATATATATATATATATAAATATAATTATGATGGTATAAAGCTGCAATATTAGTGCAAATAATGCAAGAGAGGAATGCTGGTAAAAATGATATAAGTTAATATATTTATTTTACTGCTGCCTGCACTTCCAATATAGCTGATTATTTCTAATGTGACAGCTGCACATCAGAGCTCAGAGACCTTGAACTACATACATTTAAACATCAAGAAGTGCATGTAGTTTTAACACTGTCCTAATAAGGGATACATGGGAATCCTATAAATTTTTGGCCAAATCAAAGTAAAATTACTGTTACTGATTAAACATAACCACATAATTAAATATTCTTTGTAATGGAAATTAAATAATTAGAATTTTCCAATCTGTTATCATTATTTTAGCTGTAGTATCAGGAGTGTAAAATGGATTTGCCAGCAAACCAGGACCATGCATGAAAACAGTTTGAGGCATCATCAACTGAATGCATGTAGGTTTCAGTAGCAACTCACCACTTACAGTTTGCGCTACTGTAACTGTATTGCGTCATTTAGTGGCATTACTAACATACACCTCAACAGGTTTACAGATATAATATATTCCCCCAGCTGAAGGTCTATATCCCTGCCATCATGCATCATTGTGAAAAGAACTGGTGAAAGGGAGATGCTTCTTACAGTCACTTTGAATCCTAAAGTTTAAATGAATCTCCTCCAGACAGGTTAGGTTTGCATCTTAAGTTACCATGATGATCTGGTCAAGGTAAAAGATAGCCACCGTCGTGAGATTGAAAACTCTGGCTTTAGGTTCAACATACTTTACTAACCCCTTGTTAGTAAAGTCAGTACATATCTCTGTATTAAAAAGAGAAAGGCCCACCTTTGACTAGGTACCATACCCTGCAAACAGCACACACTGGGCATACAAACACACAGTGGAGTATCCTGCAGCAGGAGAGCTTGGAAACTCTTGAACTCCAGTTTTTCTTAGAGTGTCAGATTTTCAGCTGTAAAAGATAATTCACTTCCCTCATGGCACCCACAGTTGCTCATCTCTTTAAAAAGAACTTCTGCCAGCTACAAGTAAATGACGACAGTACTTGGCACGCAGTTGATCAAATCGCAGCGGGGCCGCAAGTAATCAGCCAAACTTATCAAAATTGTGCCATGTGCTTCTGTTGCCAAATGCTTTGGGCATGTGCGTTCTTGTTTTCCCACACTCAGAGTACTTGACATTAGGAGAGTGGGCTATCCTCACAGCAGCCTCCCCAGCCAATTAAATTTGAAACACAATTTTACAAGTATTCTTCCAGCCAATGAATTTAAATTGTAGAATAACGATAAATACCAGCAGCAGCCTAGGCATTTTATGCCATGCATTATTCCAGATTTATACTCATTTATTTAAACCAGACTGGTGGCGGCACTCTAAATGACCCGCTGAGAGAAAGAGATTTAGATTTAGCAAATGCTGTCACTGCAAGTTCAAAAATATTATCGCTTTATTAGTATTTTCTTTTTCATCTGAGGATAATTAACCCTTAGATGCACAAGTGATTGGACCCTACACTCTTGCATGAGTGGGTCAAAAATGACCCGTATAAGAATCAATGTGTTTTTTATGAAATTTTTGTCATTTCGGTTAAGAATAATCATTATTGTCTGTATTATATTTTTGTCAACACAAGAATGATTTTATGTTTGAAATGTGTTTATTTTTCACTTTATAACAGATTTTGAACATTTTCATAATTGAAAAAGAAGAATAGTACACGGAACAACAATAGAAGAATGTCAACATTCATTTTGTAGACATTTTTCCAACATTACATAGAGTAATGTTAGCTAGCTTAGTTAGCTAGCTAGTGTTAACTAACTATAAAGTAGGCTAATTTGATGATACATAATAACACACACTCTTTCACGCAAGAGTCATGAATGTGCAAATATGTTGAAAAATATCAATTTGATGACATCAATTTTTTTCCATGGTAAAAAAATATAGATAATACTTAGAGGTATCAGGTCCTGCTGTGTAAAATAATCTTCCTGATTGGTCACACATCTGACAGAGTGTGTGTGGTCCACAATAAATACATTCCTGACAGTCACAATTGATAAGAATCACAGGTTCCCATGAGAATTCTATAGGAAATGCATGCGGGTCATTTCTGACCCACTTATGAAAACTTGGGGTAGTAGTACAAATATTATAATTTCTTAAAAAGTATAAAAGATAACTTTCAAATTTAAATGGGGTGGTATCTGGTGATTAATGTAATGCAATTTTATGTGGAACACACTCTGTGTCTCCACATTTCTGTCGCTGTTTCCAAACATTCTGTGATTGTGCTCTTCATCTTTCTGGCTGTTTCAGGAAGTCACATTGCCATTCTAAGTTGTAGCAAAACCCAACATCTGCTGCTAATACCCACAGTTCTGCTTCCATATATTGTAACCATTTTTAACGTTGGTATCCTTGTCTGTGCTGTTGCAAGATCCATTGTTGGGATCATTTAGCCTCGCAGGCATTTCTCCAGTCAGTTGCAACAGCGTGCAGATGCCTTTTTCTGCACTAATCCTTGTGTTAAATACATCAAAGAAAATGTCACATAGTTCAGAAGGGAAACGCTCACCTGGTTGGCCGCTGCAGACCAGTGAAATGAATTGCAACACTTGTCCGTCTTTGCACATGCACATGAAATCTTGTCTTTTAGTAGAATTCTGACTTTAATAACTGTGATGAATGATGCCTCCAATGATCCTCCCCATTTTTAATGTCCCTTTCATCCCATTTGTAGCTGTCTTGGTGGTCATGTTTGTGTGGCCATTCCTCCTTTCATATCTCATCCATTTGTCACTGTCAACATCCGGCCTGCCCTGATGTCTTGTGCTCTGCATGTCTTCGTCATATCCCCCTCTGCACTGGCTGTTTTTGTGTTTTGAACCTCTAAACTGTTTCAAGATGTATTTAATCCCAGTAGGATATCATTTCATTTGTTAAGTTGTGTAAAGTTTATATTCATAAAATGGCAAGAGTGAGTTGTAAATGTTTTGTGTTTGCGCTTCTTCCCCACTTTTTGTTATCTTTTTGGTCCATAAATACTTCTTTGTCAAAAGCACAGCATGCAACATTTATAGATAGACAGACAGACAGACAGACAGACAGACAGACAGACAGACAGACAGACAGACAGACAGACATAGATAGATAGATAGATAGATAGATATCAGAAGTCCAAACAAGCAAAACTCTTATTCTGAAATAACTGCTTTCACTGCTTATTAAGTCAAACCTTGTCTAACTGGCTTACCCAGCTTTAAAAAAAGATAGGAATCTTGAGCATGCTACAGGCGACTGCCTCTTGTGCCGCACGTTCCTCTTCCTCCTCATCTCTTTCTTTAAAGTATTTTCTCATCAGGTTTTTGTGTACATCCTTAACATATTGACTTTTTGGCAAATGCATTTGCAGTGTGAAGGTAGTCTTGCTGCCGAAATGATTTTGCAAAGTGAGTCAAAGAAGCGTTAATTTCTTTGTTCAGCTGTACATACAGTCAGTAAGGCTTTCTAAATAGCTTGAGTAACACTGACATCTGCTGGGACAGCCTGTTGTAACTGGCCAGAGAAGGGCCATCGCTAAAAGCCCAAAGCTGTAGGAAAACACCGACTTGGTGATTTTTGTTTTGTTCATTTGATGCTAATAAAATGAAGAATATAATCAGACACTTAAGTACAGAAAGTCAACTGAGCTAATTAAAGAAAAGAAGAGAGAGAGATGACATGCCTCAGTGAATTGATGCAGCCTGACGCTCTGTCAGTCAGCATCGGATTGTCTCTGGCAGGGATTTACATCGCTACACTTGAAATGGCCACACCTGTATCATGACAGTAATGTATTTCAAGTTTTAAAAAGCAGTTCACAGAAAAAATATGCTCAGCGGCCTGTGTTTGCCCTTCCTACTAACTAACTGCACTTATCTGTCTTTCATTTCAGGTAAGATGTCTTTCTGTCTTCATTGCTGAAGGACAACCTTTGTCTCTAAGGGTACTGTATGATCAAGTTTCTGATAGGCACTTCAAAAGCACTTGTAAACCATTAATGTAAACTAATCCATATCTCTTGTGAGCTTGCACATGAAGGAGAGGTTTGTGTGCTCTCTCCATCTTACTCTGATGAGCCAGTCTGCCTCTGCTGATATTCATCGCACTAATTTACAATTCACTCACTCCTGCAAAGACTCTCAATTTGTCCTGACCTTAGTTGTTGCCCAGAGACTTGGACGGAATGAGTTTATATTCATAGTTTGGGTCTCAGAAAGAGATGTACCATTTTGTGCCAGTGTGTATGTGTGTGCGTGTTTGCAGACATGTGCTTTTGCATGTTTGTGTATATGAGTGATCAGGTGCCATTAAGATCTAATTAGGTCCAAATTGCTATTTGTTACTTCCTGAATACTAATGATCCACGCTTCCCTGAAACAACTCTACTGCTCAGAAGGCGTGACACGCCGCTCGATTAGCCGAGTCTGAGTAATCACAGCTGAAGATCGACTTTACTGAGAATTATCTGAAATGTTTGGCCAGCTTATGGAGAACGAACACAGCTCAGCGACAGCAAGCTACAGACTGAATCACGCTGCCTGCGCCGTCAAGTTGGCAAAGACCGTGTCATGCAATCTTCTTTCGAGCAAGGCAATTCTTTTTCTCTTTTTCTCCTGTCTTACTGGGCCACTGAGAAGAACAGCAGATGAATCCCACCTCCCTCTCGGTGATGGCATTTTGATTTCAGTTTCCCATTTCCAGTTTATCACAGTTTGATAAGGTCACCTCACGCCGTCACCTGCAGTATCCAACTCCATTTACTCAAGCGCCCTGAAATGCTATTATCAATATGAAATATTGTCCAGACACACTGTGGCTCTTCCAGGGAGGAAAACATCAATGTTTACTGTTCAGAAATCAAGCCCTTGCCCCAGGTTCCAGCCACTATCTGTCTTCTCTGGAGAAAAAAAAAAAACCCTAAAAAATCTCCAACAGGGATTACTAATCCCCTGCTTGTTTGTAGTGCTGCTGCAATTCAGCAAAACAAGATTATCCCAGTCACTGCTTAGAATTTGGGCTCCCAGATGAAATGATAAATGCCAAGGAATGTTTATTTTGTTGAATAAACTCCCTAATCCATTCCGATAGACTGCACTTGTTTTAGTAATTTCATAGTAATGGCTTTTGCTATGCAAACCTCCCAGACTGTCAATACTTGAATGGGAGTACGGCTTGCCAGCTGTGAGATATTATGACCCAGATTCATTCCACCTAACTCTAATGAGGTGCTCAGTCATTCTGAGGCAGAATTTTCACTTTTATTCATTTTTTTGTTTATTTCTGCCTGCTACAGTGTAGATTAGATGTCATACTTTTATAAAAACAGGTGGTATAGTATATACTAGACTTACAGTTTAGTTTGTGGAAATATCAAAATGCAAATTAAATGACTGAACAAAATGTGTTTTGAGTGATTAATTTGAATGGAATTCTTTTAAGATAGGTGTAACCATCCCTATTCAGATGCAGGATTAAGTTTTGTAAGCCCTTGACAAAAGCCATTTAAGAATGACAATTGGAATTCAGTTAATGAAAATACTTTCCATTTTATATGCATGACAGTCTGTGGAAATTGCTCATGAGGCCACAGGCAAGTCTCACAGGACTGTCAACAAGGAAAAAAGCAATGCTTCCAAGGTGGAAGGAGAAAACCTCCAACAAGCCCAACTACTCTGTGCCATCAAATCTACAAGCTGGCTCGCACTGCTCCAGCACATCAGGTGCAAGAATGGCTTTTGCTGAATAGCTTTTGCTGATGGATGGTCAGTGTGTTGAAGAGCTGTTGCTGCAGATTGAACCTGAAACATCATGTAGCTGTAGTTTTAAAATGGTGTACCAGCAAGTAGCAACATGGTCGAAAGCAAGTGTACAGAAATTCTTTTTTTTTTTTTTTTTTGGTTATTCTTTGGCTATCTTTGCTGAAAATTATACTTTTTTCAGGACAACAGAAATATTTGAAAGACATCCCTGAGAGAGAAGCAATTCTTGAACAATCAAATTATGGAGATAAAGATCACATGAGGGCTCTGGAGCCCCAGGGGGTCTTGCCTGAGTCCTGTATGGACATCCATCTAAACCGACTTGGTGATTTTTGATTTTTTATTGTTTTTTTGTTTTTTTTTTTAAATTTGCTCCACTGAAGCATAAGATCAACTGTGACAGGTCCTCCGTCATGTGGTTCCACACTTGTAGAGAGTGTCTGTTTTAAAATCTAGCTTTAAGATCTGAGAACATGTAAAGCTATGTTGAATAAAACATTCATTTTGATGGCATGGAAAGAAAAAAAAATAACAGA
Organism: Amphiprion ocellaris; assembly: GCF_022539595.1. Taxonomy (NCBI): domain Eukaryota; kingdom Metazoa; phylum Chordata; class Actinopteri; family Pomacentridae; genus Amphiprion; species Amphiprion ocellaris. Next base: position 23,088,422 of record NC_072779.1, read on the forward strand.
GAAAACCTGAGAAAATGGTATTATTCTACTGCACAAGTGCTACAAGGTGCAATCATCTTTCTCTCAAATGACAAATCCACTGATCAACTCTGTGGCACTTGTCAGTTCCTTATTAATAAATCAACATGATTGGCTAACACAATGTGCCTTGGAACACAGGGGTGATGGTTGCTAGAAATTGGCCTCTGGACACTTATGTAGATATTCCATTATGGCAGTGGGTTGTGTACGTGTGTGTGTATATATATATATATATATATATATATATATATATATATATATATATATATATATATATATATATATATGCTCGTTCATTGCAGAACATGACTTGTCATCCACAAAATCTCAGCCACTCGTTAATCTGTGTAAAAAATTGACTGAAGATAAAAATATTTTGTCAAAACTGTACGTATCAATTCAGCATGCTGCAGCATGCTGGTTCCATAAATGCACCTGGCATTTAAAAAATGAGCACTTTAATGTTTTTGTTATTATTTGAACTGAATTATAGTTTGCTGTTATAAACTACATAAACTATATATATATATATATATATATATATATATATATATATATATATATATATATATATATATATATATATATATGGAATGAAAGTCGGAATATATATAATGTTCAGAGTTTCATTCCATATATTCAGAGTTTCATTCAATATATTCCGGCATTTTTTCCTACCGAGCCCCGGAAGGGACATGTCGGTATGGCGAAACGACAATGGAGGACACCCACCTGTACGAGAGTTTTATTGAGTTATATTTTCAAATCGGCCTAAAATACAAAGACATTCAAGCAGTGCGATGCACGAGGAGTCTACCATGCAGACCAGCGATCCTGGTAAGTTTTATTTCTCCAACACCCTGCTGTTAGCCCACTATGAATACGCCAGCTACAGTAGTCCCATATTAATATTATGAACGCTACACCAGCTAACGTGGTAGGACACAGCATCAGTGATCAGATGTTGGCGTTGAACTGTTGTTTGCTAACCAGTCAGCCGCCGCTAAGCTAACAAACCATGAAACAATTCCTTATAAAACTTGAGAAAAGGAGCAGCAGTATTTCCTAACAAGATCTGTATTCAAAACCTCCCACGTTGTTACACAATATATATCCTGTGCTGCAACAAATATTTGCCTTGGGAACCACTTGCAGTTAATCCAGTAATGGTCACCATTGGGATATGCCAGCCCAAAAGTACCAAGACATTTCACTTCCAAACTACCAAAAGCATGTTTGAGATGATTTAGAAATGACGTCTCCATAACATGCTGTAGCTTTTGCCTGGCCTGCCTGCAAGTTGATTCTGTTAAACTGTTAAATGTCCTTCCAAGTAGATTTTCATCACAGTCCTTTGAAAGATCAGAGCCAAAGAATTCTCATCAGAAATGCTGTTTTTGTAAATAAATAAGTAGACCTGATAAATTCTTTCTAAGATCTTTTTAAACTCGCTAAGGCAAATGGTCTTAAAATTCCAGTCCATAGACATGACTCTTTATACTTCTAAAAGTGAATACTGTGCATTGACTGGTGATGGACACTTTGTTTATTCTCTGCTGGCCAGCTGTAGCTGCCACAGTCAGCCTGCTTTCACATACATGCAGTAGTGTAATGCAAAGCAAAATAAAAAGGGGAAGAAACCTGCAGCAAATGAGTTACATGGTATGGGTTTGTTTTTTGCAGATACTTCAGGTATTGTGTTTAATGCACAGCATTGTGCTAGTTTAGACAGCAGTTAAATAAACCTTTTAAAAGACCAACCATTTATTCGTTGAGATGAATGTGAAAAAAATCATCATCTGTGTGTTATCATCAGTTTTCAGCATTTTGTTTAAATATAGCTGAAAATCTCTGTTTGAAGATACAAATTCCTGACATAATACATGTTGACATTAAAATATATATTAGGTTATATTTACTGTTATAGTCAATTAATAGAAGTTTGCTTTATCCAACTGTAATGTGGCTAAATAGTGTCAGGAATAGTTTCTTTGCATTCTTTAATTCTTCATTATTCTTCATCATCTATTATAGTTGGTGCAGAAAGACTAAAACATTAAATACCATGTGCACTAACATTCTGTTTAAACTATCAATATTAGCTGCAAGATGAAGATTTTCCAGCGACGGCAAACTATTCAAATCTGACATCTCAGCAGTCATAAGCGCTCTATCTCATCCATCTGAATGCCCACATGCACAGAAGCATTTAAATGCTGAGTGTTTACACATTATGTATGAGCCTTGAATGTGTGTAAGAAGTCGAGGTCAATCCCCCATGGTAACGATAGCTCTGCTACAGCTGCCCATACAGTACAAATGTCAGCGCTGCAACACTGTACGCTTTGTGATTGAGCTCCAGGCAGTGTGTGTCCCCTGACGCAATGAGTCTGACGTGTGTGTGTGTGTGTGTGTGTGTGTTTTGTGCGTGAACAGACAAGCACAAGCGAGAGAAACAGTGTGAGAATGTAATGAGATGGGTCAACTCCATGCCTGTGTGTCTATGCAACCCTGTCTCATAAAAACAACATTGATACGTCACTCAATAGTTGTTTTCTTTCCTCATGTTGCTTACGAATGTAATCACTGCCGGGATTATGCTCAAAGGCAAAAAGGGATTTTAATGAATGAATGAAATGCAGTATTTATGGAGTGCTCTGAACTCTCATAAGTGGTTTGTGTAGGCAGCAAAACTTAACCACTTTGGTTGAGCTTAGAGTAAGACAATTCTGGTTTTGGTTTGAGGGTTTTGGTTATTTGTGTCTAAAGTTACTATGGAATGTGGACATGTCTCTCCAATATTCCAACTTGCTGTTGTGTTTGTTATAGCTGGATAGCTCAGTGACTAGCGCCTCTGATTTTGGGGTTCAAATCCCAGTCAGGGCAGAGCTGTCCAGTGAGGACCCTTGGGCAAGGTCCTTAGTGTTCCCTACATACCTCGTATCTCCTCTCAAATGTACGTCGCTTTGGATAAAAGCATCTGCTAAATGAAATTGTGAATTGTGTTTGAGCAGCTTGGTAGGTGAGCTACTGTGAGTGAGGAGCAGCGGTTGAAGAAATACACTACCGTTCAGAAGTTTTGGGTCACCCAGACAATTCCCTGTTTTCCATGAAAACTCACACTTTTATTCATGTGCTAACATAATTGTACAAGGGTTTTCTAATCATCAATGAGCCTTTCAGTACCATTAGCTAACACAATGTAGCATTAGAACACAGGAGTGATGGTTGCTGGAAATGTTCCTTTGTACCTCTATGTAGATATTCCATTAAAAATCAGCTGTTTCCAGCTAGAAAAGTCATTTACCACATTAACAATGTCAAGACAGTATTTCTGATTAATTTAATGTCATCTTCATTGAAAAAAAAAAAGAAATGGCTTTTCTTGAAAAAATAAGGACATTTCTGAGTGATCCCAAGCTTTTGAATAGTAGTGTAGGAGGAATAACATGAATCCACTGGAAGCAATAGTGTAGAATTACATCTAAGCTATTTTATGCAGAAATAATTTCATTTAAAAAACCCTTATAAATATGTAAATGTGAGACATAGAGAGGAGATTTGGAGGGTTAAGACTACTGCGCCTTGTTAGTGCTCTAAATTTATTGAGTTAAAATGGAGTCCATCAACACCGCTCAGCTGTTTCTGCCTGTCATGCTAGGTAACATGTCAAACAATAGGCTTGAGGTCATTTCTAATCATAGAGGTACAAAGTAATGTGGCAAAGCAGCAGTAACCAAGAATCTATCAGAAGAGGGCATGAACAGGCAGACTGCAGAGTAAACAGTGAGCGGTATAGTTATTATAAAATTACATGGACAGATGGTGTTGTGTTCTTCCTCCACTGGTGTAACTCTTCGTGTTTAATGAAACCAAACATGCTTTGGTGCATTTTCGAACCACATGACACAAATCACAGGATTTTTGCATCCTAATGGAACGTTTTTGTGAAGCCATTGTGGAAGTACCAAATCACTGCAAGTGCAGTTGGTTACTTTCAAAAGGGAATAAATCCTCATAGACCCCAATGCTAAAAGGAAAAACTTTACAGCAGAGGCAAACAAAACCAGTTCCAGCCTCTGTAGCTAATTCTGCATTTACAGCAAATGTACAGGAGATGGATTTTTTTTTTTTTTTGTAAAGAGCTCCTTTGTTTATGTCAGGCTGACATTCATGCATATTTAAAGGCTGCTTTGACTGAAAGATGTGTGCCATCAGAGGACAGTACAGAGATGTCTGCACACTTCAGCTCCACTCACACTCCACCTCTTTGCTCATTTTTTGTATTTGCCAGGTGTTAGGAGGAGTCAGGCACTGCAGACACTGCTCTTTAGGAAACCTGCGGGTTCATCCATCTTTATTTATCATTAATGGGTGTTTCACAGAAAACTGAGTATCTATTGGCCATGTCCTGCCAGTATGGTTTCTTTGCACAAAACTGTGTACAGTAACAGTCCAAAGTTTGGGGTCACCCAAGCAATTTCATGTTTTCCATGAAAACGCACTCTTTTATTCCTGTGCTAACATAATTGTACAAGGGTTTTCTAATCATCAATTAGCCTTTCAACACCATTAGCTAACACAATGTAGCATTAGAACACAGGAGTGATGGTTGCTGGAAATGTTCCTCTGTACCTCTATGGAGATATTCCATTAAAAATCAGCTGTTTCCAGCTAGAATAGTCATTTACCACATTAACAATGTCTAGACTGTATTTCTGATTAATTTAATGTTATTTTCATTTTAAAAAAGTGTTTTCTTTCAAAAATGGGGACATTTCTAAGTGACCTCAACTTTTGAGTGATAGTGTATTTGCAATCAATCAAACATTTCCTCATCATGTTGGTAGAAGACATAATCTGGTCAGCATTCCATTGCTTACAAAGGATATTTGCTGTTGCAGATGAGTTGTATATTTATCTTATCTCAAGGTGACAGATTTGTCAGTACAATGGAGTACCAGATATAGCAAAATATTGTGAGCTTTGTAAAATATAATAACATTTTTGCACAGTAGGAATTGTCCAACTCATACAAGAGATGCAGCTCAAAGTACTTCACAATAGAATAATATACACGCACAAAGTGGTTCACATGGAAAAAGAGATAAAACAGAGCAGGTTCAATACTTTACAGCTTTATAGAGCGAACCTGAACAATTCCCACAAGAGCAAGCAGCTGCCAAGTGAGGTAACGTTACTTGTCACGATATATCAGTGAGTATGGCTGCAAATTTCCATAATACATTACTGCATGTTTGAAGGCAGCAAGATTCCTCCTGCATTCATATATTCATCAAATGAACACAGTGCATCCCAGATCTCTAAGGTCACCTCTTTTCATGCACCTCATAATTAAGACATTATTTTGGGCTTGGATATAGCAGATAGTGTGACATTACAAACATAAGTAGGCATAGGTAATGGGAATTATCCAAACACCTTATGAATTATAAAATGTGTGTGTGTGTGTGTGTGTGTGTTTCTGTCAGCCAGGCTCCAGCATTTGTTCAAACATCCAAATCCTTGAGCATGTGCTGCTTCTGCACACTGTGGGCTATAATTAGCCGAGGAGGTGATAGACAGGGAAGTCGTCTCTAGCAGGATTTCATATCAACAAGACAAATACCAAGCTAATTCATTTACACACAAAAATGAATCAGTAATTTCTCTTACAGCCAACTAAATTCTAGCCAGGCTGCCTAAATAACTGTCCATGTTCTGTACAGCAGGATATAACTGATAGGTGTACATCACAGACATATGCCTTGAAACAAGGAGGACATGGTTATATATAAAGAGAGAGCGAGATAGTTATTTTTTTCTTAAAACATTAAATAAAAATAGAATATGTTTAACAGCAGATTCTGAGAGGGTAGGCCAAGTAAATTTAACAGATGAGTCATCCATCACAGCAGCTTGGAAATGACTCACTAGAGGAGATGTGTGACAGGGAAAAAAAATAAAATAAATAAAAGCTTTCCGGCTACAATTACAACTACATGATGTAGTCAAATACAGATGGACATGCTTTTAATATGTCAAAGAAATATTTGTAAAAAAAAAAAAAAATTAAACCCACACATGTCATTAGAGCGTATATGCCGCCTATCTATGTGCCTGCGACTCTGCAGAAGAAAGTCAACAGCCTGAAGGTTATAATAATGAAGCGTTCCTCATCTGCACTGAGCCTGTGTGCCACTGGGGGGCAAAGTAGTACTATCAACATTTAGCAGCAGTGACCCATTTTCTCAACTGCATTTGTTGTTGCCCCTTTGAAATGAAAATATGTATGTGAGCATAAACATATAATGCATTACCATATCAATCGGTGGTGCTGAATGCTGTGTCACCGCGGCAAAGGCCAAGCATATCATTAACAAGACGTGGACATCAAATTATGACTTTCCATTTGTCCTCTCTTGTCATTAGCAGAAACACAACGAGGAGGCTGAGAGGGAGGGAGATGTAGGAGGCAATAAGATCGGCACCTTCAAAAAGTGCTCATACCTGATTATTATCCTCAGTAAACTGCCATGAGCTCACTGTGGGTGACACGTTGTTACCACACATTTATTTATTTACAAGCCCTCCAACGGTACAGCGAGGGCTTCTCGGCAGACTTAACGGGATTTAAGACTACAGCAATGTGGCCATAAATAATCCACCTCAAGTATCCTCTTATACTTCAAAGAGATGCTGGCTAAAGATTAGCATTTTGTTTTCACTGTGGGGGGAAGTAGCTAAAAATAGTTGTGTTCTAGGGGAAAAGCATTCTTCAGTTTCAGGGACTGGGTGGTTGTTGTTGTCTGGGTGTTTGCAAGTGCATCAAGGAGGATGTTTGTGCATCTATCCCAGGTCTGCTCTCAGCTTTTAGTACGTCCAATAATAATTGCTGGTGTCCTCATGTTGAAGAACCCCCAGTAGCCCCAGGAAGTGATGTAAAATAGAGCTTCAGTGGTGAGAAATCACAGCAGAAAAGCATCAGTTAGGAACACAAAATTGTTTTATTCTTCTTTTTTCCCCCCCACACTAACAGCACACAATCGTTCTCTTCAATTTGAGCTCACGCATAACATTTATAATTTTGTGAATCCTATTTCTATTACATACAATAGCTGCAAGTTGTCACAGTAGAGAGACAGTGCTACTGCACCCAGCCCATCCTGTCTCAGGAAAAGATTGTTCTGCTTATCACAGTTTTCTAGGCAGTCAAGGCTGCAGCATCTTTTGTTTGTTTGCACTGAGAGACAGCAATGGAAAAGGATACAAATCAGACTGAAAATATGAATGTATTTAAAGGCACAGAACTAGACAGCTGCACAAAAAGAAAGAACAATGCGGGGGTAAATAATCAAAACATGGATATAAGAAAAAAGTAACACTTAAAGAAAAGCTAGAAGTTTGTGCTATAAAATATGACATCAGCTTTGTTGGCAGACAGGCCGTTCCACACTGTAAGGACTCAAACCCAATAATAACACTAAGCTAATTAGTAGCTATGATTACATTCATCATCTTTAATGATGTGATGTTATGTTAGGATTGGACATAAAATATTTCAGACTGAGGCATTATTCGAAGGTTAGATCGTATTAGGATTTGCTTTGCCTTCATCCTTCACTATTTTGCACTAGTTGCATAGATTTCTACAAATGTGCTACCTGTCAGTCCATGGTTTATTTTAGTTAATTAGTTACATGGTGTTAGAAATAGAAAAAAAAAATAAAATCATTGAAATAAGTAATGTGGCTCATTTGACAAGCACTCTGCTCCAGCATATGGTCAAAGGACAGAATAAAGAAAGGGTACTTAACATGTTTAAAAGAAATTAGCTTTATATTGACAAATATTCTCAAATAATTTAAAAAAAATGTTGTCATCTTGTGTGTCTGGTAGACATGTCACTTTCATGGTTTGTTTGTTTGTTTGTTTTTTCACACTTATTCATTGAATTTGACTGAAGTGGCAACTAAGTCCCAAATCATAGACCAGAGTCTAAGACTTAACCGTGTTCAAGTGTTTAAAAAGCTTCTTCAAAGAATCACCAGAAGTCAGCATTCGAGGACAGCAGGATTTATTGTCGACAGAAAATCCAGGAGTAGTTCTTAGTCGTGATTAGCACCCCCAAGAAAAAAAACAGAGATGCTGAGCTGTGTATTGTCTTTTATGCTGTGAGACTTGGTCATTTTCTCCACGCCTAGAGGGGTATATTATTGGAGTGACAGTTCTGACACTATTACACTTTTTGAAATCTATTGGTCAGATCTTGACATCAGGTTATCATTTTTCACCACTAGATCACACCCTATAGAGGACATCAGGTTATCATTAGGTCGTGTTTTACAGAGAACATGTCCAGACGTTCAGATTTTTTCCCAGCCTCCCTGCAGATTTCATGCATATTATACCTTTATGTATTGTTATGTTTCTGATACACTCTTTTAAAAGTTATATTCCCTCAAGTCTACACCATTATGTTTACAGTACTCCATATATAATTTTCTAAAAAGCGTGATTTGTCTCTACACTAGAAACACGTTTTATTTTATGATCTTCAGGCTGTGTGTGTGAGTGTCCTCCACAGACACACACACACAATACCATCAAAACATCAGTGATTACAAGAACCTTCATTATGATGTAGTTCATACACATCTTAAGTCTAGTCTTCAGTTTAATAGCATTTGCCATAACTATATCATCTTTCATTTTCAGTATATCGCACCCAAAAACATTACATTACACCATTCATTCAGTCAAGGTAATTTCTCAGGGTTTTTTTTTTTTTTTTTCAGTTTTTGTGCTCACCTGTGCCTTGTTAGCCTATCAGCCCTAGGTCTATCTATAGTTCAGTCCATCCCCTTCCCAGCTTTCAGATTGCCTTTATGCTACTTGTTACCAAAGCTTTCCAGGCATTCCTATATCCTGTGAATGCTTTTTGTATTTTTGCATGTCTCTGGTTGTTGCCTTTTTTCCGACATCTCACATGGACTGTTTGCTACACTAAGTGACATCCTGTGTATGACCTGTCATGTAAAGACTTTTTTTTTTAAACTTTGGCCTGGTATTAACTGTGTGATCCCTAGTTCACATTATGTATGACTCATTTCTTTGTGAATGCAAAAACTCCCCATGTGTGGTCCAAACCCAATGTCCACAATCTGTAGACCTTAAGATACGTTCCTGCTAAATCCACGAGGGTTTAGGACTGTCCCACTGTGAAATCGGCAAGTGTATGAGAGCTCTCTTGCAGACAGTTTGAACACTTTATGCATTTCTGCATCCTTTGCCCGAGGGAATTGTCAAAAATTAGAATGCAGGCTGACATAAAACTTTATTAGAACGGTGTACTACAAAGCAAGTTTGACATGGCAAGGGTTTACTTTCTATTTGTGTAAGACTGGCTCAACAAAGCCTAAAACCCCAGTCAGAGATAATTAGCATCACAGCAGTGGTTATTGCGTGTCTTTATTAACTAGGTTTTCTTTATCAGGTTCAGTGGCCACTCCATTTATCCTGAATTGCATCTCTTCTTCCACACAAAATCATAAAATTGACATGAATGTCTACTTCAGTGAAGAGGAATTGTTTTTAAAATGGGCCACTATGAGGAGTGTAAAACTGTATTATGGTAGAAAAAACAAAATTGCTACAAATGACACGAGAGGAGTATTAGTCAAAATTTGTTCATTGTGTCATTGTGCTTATTTTGCATTTTTATTCATCAGTTTCTGGCAATACAGCTGACAGAGCTCTGAAACTTTAAAGTTCATTCATTTAAACATGCTCACCAAGTGCATGAAGTCTGACAGCATACAATAATTAAAGATTTGTGGAAATCATTTTAGTTTTTGGCCAAATCATAAATCAAAGTGATATTAATGCCGCTGATTGAACATTGGCTGTGATAAACACAGATAGACTGATTAATTGTGGAATCTGTGTTCTATTATCTGCAGTACCAGCCGTGTAAAACAGACTTGGCAGCAAATCAGAACAAAAAACAAAAACATATTTATGGATTTTCTGCATCACAATTTAACATATGTAGGTTTGTGTGGCAATGTGATGCATACAGCGTACCTGCTTTAACAGTACAGCTTTGTTCAGAGGCAATGACAGCTCAAAAGGTTTGCAGATACACTTTATTTCCTTAGCTGAGAATCTCTTTCACTCATTTACACAGAATTGTAAAAATAAAAAAAAATCAAAAATAATTTTCAAAAGATGGTGCTTATTACAGCCAGTTTAAATCCCAAACCTTAAACAGGGTACAGGGTTTAGTTCTTGGAGATGAGGGTGAAGCTTGGGATTGGGCATATGTAGGTGCTTTAACTTCTGGCAGGTGACCTGAGAATAATAATTAGGAATATTTAGTTTCATATTTACAAAACTGTAATTATAAATATACCCACAGCAAACTAAACAAGAAAGCAGTCAGAGAGCGCAGTACTCTGCGAAGGCTGCTCAGTCGTTGTATGATTTCCGATGGATGCAATCTTTAAAAAATTTGTGATCCGCAGCAGTCAATTTCTAGAAGGAGTGCAATCATGTGATCAGCAGGCAGCTGACGTAGTGTTCACTTGTAGTCATAGTTACAGTGACTCTATGTCACTATCTCGCAATGATACGGAAATCTTTAACAAATCTGTGGATCCAGACATCACTGCTAAAATATAATCACTTGGTCCTTGTGTCATTTCTGACCTTCCCTGAAAATCTCATCTATATCCGTTAGTTGGTTTTTGAGTAATTTTGTGAACAGACACACAAACAAACCAGCGTCGATCAGCATATCACTCTGCCGCGTTCCTTGGCGGAGTAATTAAATGACTGATGGGACTTTATGGTTATTATTACTACAACTGTAATCATTACACATACAGCTATTATTCTTATTACTTAAACACTTTGACAGGCCTCAAATACAGATTAGTAAACACCTTTGTTCCTGTGTCTTTTCTCTTCTCTGTCTCTGCTCTCAACTCATCCCAAACAAAGGGAGGAAGACAGCCATCCATTTGCGAGGATCAGAGTTGGTTTGTCTGTTTGTCTGTCTGTTAGCAACATTACTTAAAAAAGAACAAATGGATTTGGATGAAATTTTCAGGGAAGGTCAGAAATGACACAAGGACCAACTGATTAAAAAAAAAAAAAAACTGGTATTGCAATCCATTGTACGGTTTGTTACATTTGAATATTAAGTATACAGGTACATTTGATGACTGACAAAAGTAAAACAATGGCCTGAGTGAGTGACCTCTGAGTTCTGACAGCTTCATATTAAAGTTGGAGGAAATTCATGTAGCAAGTTTAGGGTGTCAGAGTAAGTAATGTTTTGGAGAAGCTGAAACCAACCAGTTAACAACACAGGAATCTGAGAACATGTGTCTCTTCACTTGTTCGTTCTTGTTAAGATCATCTGTAGTCTGCCCACGAACTCTTTATGTAGACAGCACACAGCCATCCCTGAAACAACTGAACACTAAAGCATGTAGGCATGTTTCTCATTTTTCCAGTTGACAGATGGATTCTGATATATTTTTTCCTTTGATTTATCGGTTCCATTTTCGAGTTTTCGTACATGTTCTGCTTGTGATTAACATAATCTTTGCACATTATAACAGAACGTGAAACAAATTCACTGATGAAGTGTGCAATCTGTATTAAAAGCTCCTTTTCCAGAGTGCAGATATGAGCAGAGAGCAGGCTTTTCTCATTGCTCTGTGACAACACAACAGCTAATGAAAAGACCGCGCGAGTTAAGCAACACTTGGACGACCACATTCATATTCATTAATGCAAAATTGAATGTTAATACAAACACTGGGAGTGTAAACAAAGATCATTTACAAATTGAGTATACCAGCAGTTGAACAATACACACACACTCCCAAAAAAGTATTGTGGAGGTGTGCAGCCTTTTAATAATATATTTCCAAACATCAGCAAGTGATTCATAATTTAGCTCAGTGGTAGGTAGAGCTTCTGCCAAAAAACAAAACCCGTGTAATTTTTCACACGCACAGCAGGGTACAGAGAACCAATTGCTATTAAAACTTGAGTCATTTGGAGGGGAGTGGGAGGTTTCCGTCTATCCATACTGCTGAGATAAGTGACTTGAGGGACTTCCCAAGGCCTCGGCCTACTTTGCGTCAAGTCTGGATGAGGCTAGAAGGAGGAGAAGAAGAAAAGCACAGCAGCTGCCAACCAGACGGCATGAGGTGGTGTCTGATTCAGACAACAAAATCTTTGCTTCATACACAAAGCCCATGATGTCTGGAGCTTTTATAGGCCTGCGATCTTTCAACCTTGGTTTTTTGTTATTTTTTAGCTCTCGTCTGCTGTAATGGCATACTGCAATGTAGAAGCATATCCAGGAGTCAAAATGTGTTCTTTTTATACAGTTTGTTGGAAATACCCACACTCAACCAATTTATTCAAATCTTAAAGACACCAAGAAAGACCTTTTCAAGGTGGAGCTGGCTTAGATGTACGGACAGCCTGGCTCGGGAAAAAAGAGTCTCTGAAGTACAGGCTTTTCGATTTGAATTGTTCATTCTGCCAGTTGTACATCAGTGATAATAAGCTAGAATATGTGCCATTTGATGCTTGCATCCCCACTGGCTTAGGAAATATTGAATGTACCAAAGATGATGTTATCTGGCTCCCATCACAGTCAGGGTCCCAACTATCTTGAGTGTGGCAGATGAACAGTACAGAGGGAGTGAAGGGCCTTAAATGGCAGTTTTCAACCTGAGCTGCAGCCAAATACAGAAAATGTTATATTGCAGTTTGCAATAAATGCATTTAGCACACACTCGACCCTGTGATGGACTGGTGACCTGTCCAGGGTGTCCTCTGCCTTTCCCCTAAGTCAGCTGGGATAGCCTCCAGCCCCCTATGACCCTACAGATGATAAAGCAGTGCATAGATACAGTGGGGTCTTTACTTAGGTCGGAATTCCGTTCCTATGGCACGATGTAACGCGATTTTTGCTGTAAGTCAGAACTCATATATGCAAGGGTTAAGGCGTATAGGTTCTGTAAAGCATCTTGAGCTATATTCATATAGTGCCAATTACAATTCAGATTGATTCAATATGAATTGAATTGAATTGAGTGTAGCACAATCCAGTGTGGCGTACAACCAGCGAATGCAAACAAAGCTGTCTTCCTCGTATAGCACCACGTGAGGACGTATTCATCTGCTCGCCAACCAGCTCCCACTTGAAATTTGTTTTAACGTCACAAACTGTGTATGTCGGAATGATGGAACTAGACTTTCGTAACAAATTTGTTTATGATGGCGACATAACCACGAAACGCCGTAGGTCGAGGATGTTGTAAACCCTGGACCTACTGTAATGGATGGATGGATGTCTTTGTCATGTCTGCTATGGCTTTTTTTTCAGCCAACCAATCATTTATTCGATGGGCCAACCAAAAAAAAAAATTAAGTAGACACTCCAAACATATAGTGAAAGTGTGTTTTCACATGGGTGTTCCAAACCATGATATACCTAATAGAATAGCTTTGATGCTTCCATTTACAACTAGATTAGGTTTATGGAAATATCATGGTTTATCATGGTATATTTGGTTTCACATTAACCAAAGAAGTTACATTTCACTTGAACCAAAACAGTGGGTGAAATATATTTACTTTTTCAGTTTATTTACTTTGTGTATTATTTCTACTATGACAATTAGGGCTACATTCCAATGAAGTGGCCCTTTTCTCTTCCACTGTGTGCCTAGTCTGCCACAGAGCACTGATGGAGTCAGCTAAAGCTACAACAACTAGGCTAAAAGACATTTCTTAAAAACGATTACCACTTTCACCATCATAAATCTGTGATGAAAGTCTTATTAGATGTAGTAGATGTTAGCTTTTATTATAGTATTTACTTTATTTTTATCTTTATTTTTATCTCTACTATTTGTTAAATGTTTAATGTAGCAGCATTGCACCGAGTCAAATTCCTCGTTTGTGAACCTCATGAACAATGGCAATAAAACTCATTCTGATTCTGATTCTGATTCTGATTATTAAAGCTTCCATCTGTTCGCATAAGGGAAAGCTTTCTATCCAAGAGACATGGTGTAGATCGTATCATTGTTTTAGGTTTGTCTAAATGTCAAGCATTCATTTTCTTTTTGTACTCACACTCAGCCACTGGGAAAAAAAAATAATGTTTTAAAACATTCTTTTCATTAAGAGCTTCCACCATAATTGAGTTCAGCGAACCTGTGACAGCCCCTTGAGAAATCTCTCATTTTGAGAAAGAAACGTTATTACTTAAGGGAGCTAATTCTTCCTTGTTTGCTTTTGTGACATGTTTATTTGTTTACTTGACAAGATAAACAATTTCGCGCTGGTGTCAAGCAGGTGGTTTGTGGCATCACTGTGCTTGAGGGAACATATGAAATGAAGATATTTGTTGTGGTCTGTGTAGTGTTGAGGAACAAGCCAGTAAGCCATCCACCGTCACTTGCTACCTTGAAACCAGTGTGCCAGCATATTTCAGCTCTGTGGCTTCAACCGCTCAGTCTGTCAGCTCGCTTATCTCAAAATAAGAGTCCGTCACACCGCTTGTATACAACAAATTCAAACTGGAGGCCAAAACATAGAGACCGTTCATAACGTTTGCCTATTAGAAAAGCCGGTTCAGGCTTGTATTCACCTGTCAAAAGTGGGCTGAGCCGTTTAAATCATCAGCCGTATGCAGAGGAAGATAATGTGGAAGTTCAGAGACTGCCGACCAAATTATTTCAGAGGATTAGCTTCCCGACTGTCATCTCTGTCTCGCTCAGCCCAGCATTCAGAGGCTTGCTGACTCCCCGGACAAACAGCAACCTCTGACTTTCAAAGTGTTAGCCATAGCTCTCTCTTCTAGCGCTTAAAACTGCAGACTGCACTAAAAAACAAATTAAAAAAAGAAAAACACAAATCTGCATCCATTCACTGTTGATGGCATTAATTTTATTTCATTTGCACAGACACTACAATTAAAGCTCTCATTGTGGAGTACTGCTGAGAGAGGATGGAGCAGTAAACAAAGCACTAAGTTTACTTACTGCAGCGGGGGAAAAGCACAGGACAAAAGCATCATCCCCTGAGTATTGTACAAACACAGACAATAACACTCTCTGTTCTCAATAGTGGGTACCAGACAGCAGCTACAGTCTGCGATGTCAAAGTGTAGTGTGTGTAAAAGTGTGAGTGTGCAGGCAATAAGCTGTTTTGGAAGCCAGATTGTTCCCTCAAGCAAAATCTCTGCTGACCTGCAACTGACATCCTGCCATCCCACTCTGCCTGTATCCGTGAGACGTGTACTGTAAAGCAAGATTAAGATTTCTTAGGAATCACTCCATCTTGGCTATTTGTTTATAATATATTGCTCCCCAATAGTTACTCGGGGTATTCGCTTCATGCACCGATAGCAGTCATTCGAGCACTCAGACAGCTCCAGCCTGCCGTAGACGTCTGCAATCCAGGCCTGATAATTTTTCTGAATTCAGCTGATGTAACTAATGCTGACAGATTATATGGAAATAAATGCTACCTCTGCTTTGAACAACATGTGTACGGTTCCTCCACTTATCTCTGTTAAAACTGACATTCATGGCGGTGGGTAAATGAAAATGACGGCGGCACCCAAAATTGCTCCTTTCAAGTGGATATATGCTGTATTTGGAATTTTATAGGACGAGACAGGCTGTTTATAAGCACAAAAGAGAGAGGATGGATGGGTTGTTACTATATTTCTGTTTGATAAAAGCAAGGATGTGGCACAGAGACACCTACACATCCACACTTACACACTATCAATATTTGTGCTGCGATTCACATGCCGATGAGAAACCGCCGGGCAATTAGACAGGAGGTAAACCGACCCGGCTAAAGCTAATCTGATGGGAGAGGAAGGAGCGAGAGTCTGAGATGGAGATGGATGGTGGGAGAGAAGGGGGAGTTGGGGACAGCACAGGAAGTGGGGGTGGGGAGGGGTGTTGTGTAGAAGATACAATGGGCAGAGATAGATAGAGAGAGAAAGAGATGGATAGGGGGAAGGAGGAAAAATGTCAGAGACAGTGCTAGATATATAGTGAGCTGAGACAATGTAGACTCTTCATCTGGCTCCTGGCAGATGTTTAAAGAGGTTGCTAATAGAAGACTGGTGCTCCGGAACAATGACACTCACAAGCACTGTCATATTCAGCTGATTAAAACCAAGGATGTCATGCCGAATATGTCATGCACGATGCTATATTTAAAGAGTACCATTCTGTAATTACATGGACGTCTTTTTCATTGTCCAAATCTTTTATTTTATTTTATTTTATTTATTTTTTTATTTTTTTGTGATTCAATGCTGCATCATCACAACAAATAATTGTGACATTAAATTGAGCTATGTTGTTCCTTGACTAATAAATGCATCCATAGAAAATGGAGAATTTATTTATGGATTAAACATTGAACATTGCTAATTTGAATTTAACTAAGAACAGAAAGAGGCAATTAAGGCGCATTTCAACCAAGCAGCAACCTCTGGAGCTGCAAAAGGATGCCAGTGCCACAAACTAAAGTTCCTTAAAAGTCCATCTGGTGTTGGCTTCAGAAGTGATCCCCATTGATCACCATGTTAAAATGTCCAAATGTACAACGTGAATAAACATATTTACAGCCAGTTGCAAAAAAAAGGTTTTGGTCTCAAAAACCAGTTGACAACAGGACAATGTGGGGTGACTTTTTACATAACTCACCTGTTTAAGTTGCATGAAAAGTTATGCATGTTTAAAGTCGTAGCACTGATTGCCTGGTCTGACACCTCTGCATAATGGTACGTGTCCACCGGATCTGTCAATTTCTCTCATCCCATTTACTGTCTATGTGAAACGCACCGCGTTGCATGCTGGTTCCGTTGCGGTGCGTTTTGAGCTGCGATTCGGTTCGTCTCCCCGGAGCTCATTTGCATAAAGTAGACTTGACTTCTACTTTATGCAAGTTCGATGCAGAGTGCAGAGGTCCGACACATTGCAAAACTTTCGTCAAACGTCTAAACTAGCCGTCGTTGAACTAAAACGAGGACAGATTCTGCAAATGTACGTGTTATTTCTCACCTCAAATGCTTTCAGAAATACTTTTCAATGAAGTGTTTTTGAAATAAAAGAGAAAGTTTGTGGCCGAGCCATTGTGTTGCCATCTGTCCGACTCAAGCTGAAAGCGCTATCATGTGACCATGTAATGGCCTGCTAGTGAGCCACCGATTTTAAGATGCGGTGCGTTTACATGTGGGAAAAACGGGTCCAGTGGACATGTACCTTTAAGGGTTCTGTATGTGAATAACACTCAATCCATCCATCCATTATCTATACATGGCTTTAATCCCAGCTGACTTTGGGTGAAGGCAGGGGACACCCTTGACAGGACACCAGTCTATCACAGGGCTACATATACAGACAGACAAGCACGCTCACATACACATCCTATGGACAATTTAGAATCACCAATTAACTTCAGCATGTTTTTGAACTGTGGGAGGAAACCAGAGAACCTGGAGAAAACACACACATGCACAGGAAGAACATGCAAACTACATGTAGAAAGATCCCAGGCCCAGGATGGGACGTGAACCAGGGGTCTTCTAGCTGCAAGGCGACAGTGCTAACCACTGATGAACACTTCAATGAATAAAAAAAGAATTGTGTTTTTTCTGTTAGGCAATAAATACATATTTTTTCCCAAATTCTATGTCATACAATATCTTACCATCATGGTTCTTCTGTCATTGTCTGATTCCAGACCCTCTGCCCTACACAATGGGGTATCCATGGATATCCTTGACTGATCTCAAAAACAAAAACAAACAAACAAAAAAAAAACCATAGAAAAAAGCACATCTCATATTATTGTCCACAAAAATTCAACTATTTGTTGTCATTTCTTTGCAAGGACAGGAAAGCTTTGATCTGGCATGCAGCTGCTCCAGGATAATGCACCTGTCCACACAGAACAGGTAGCAGAAGCAGCCAAATGTGGCTTTGAACTGTTTCCCTATGTACCTTACTCACCTGACCTGGCACTGTCGGAATTCTCTCTGTTTCCTAAACTGAAATCCCACTTGCATGGTAGCAATTTTCAGATTGATGATGAAGTGATTCATGCTGTTGAGGAGTCTCTGGAGGCTCAAGATTTAATTTCATTTTGCCAGCCCATTCTGTGGAAGATAAGGGTGTGACTGTACCAAACTAAAGACATATCATCTGGCGAGTTTGTATTTCTTTAAACCACTCACAGATGTTGTGGGTGAAGCTAAGTGAAGGATATGGCTTCTGTGTTCACTCAAAAAAAAATGATGACTGGAATTGTTGTGGTGAGCCAAAATTTAGAAGGGCTGCCTTACTATACGCAATCCAGTTCCTCAGAAAAATAGTTCATTTTCAGCAGACAATGGATTATGATGAAATTTGACCTTGAGACATTTGTTTTCTGTACATGAAGGATTTAACCACTTTGGTAGGTCCTCAACATCTGGCACCATCATCGGTGAAAAATGTCAGTTTATCCATTACCTGTAATTGCAGCTCAGCAGCTCTACTTTGCTTTTTGTGCTAGGTGGTGGCATGTTAACTTACATTGTGAACTTGGAAAAAGTACCTTTAAATGCATGCAAAACATCGACATGCAAGCATAATCACTATGAGTACCTTGGCATGCAGGTGTTAGCGTAGTTCAAAACACTGTTGCCTAAAGCTGCAATTCTATCTTTCCATTTCGTGGTTACCAGCAACAATTATGTGTGTGGAGTCCAAATTTACAGTGTAGCTGGCATATGTCTCCTCATCCTCAGCAAAGTCTCTGCAGGGTACAGCGGCTACGGAGATTCTATATGGAGGTCACAAGAACTGTGTTTAGCTAGTTGAACAATTTTCTCACTGGATTTTTTGTGCTCTTTGAGACCCAGGCACTGTTGTAGAGAGTTTCTTACATTTTCCCAGTGAATCTGCTCACATATGGCTGCTCTCTGGACTCTCCTTTGACTGTGTTTAGTAGCTGGGGGAAAGGTAGTAGCACATAGAGATGACAGTTCATTCAGGTCATTTGGGGAAAGCAGGATGAGAAATAATAATAGCTGATAAAACTGGTAAGAGTCAGTTGCCTTGAGTCTGACTTTTTTGTGATGTTATAAAATATCAGGTAAATAAAGTGGCAACATTATGATGTCACAAATATGCATGTTATTGTGTGGCGCTATCTAGATACATATCCTCAGACTCTGAGAAGATTTTGGCAACACTGAGATGATGGTATGAAGATATTATGTGTTAAGTTGAAAGGTTCTCTTTTTCAGTTGCACACAAATCTAAAATTCTGCTCATTGTAACTCTGCTCTCTACAGTGAAAGCAACAGTGGGACTACATTGACCAAAGGGTAGTGGTCGAATACTTGGTAATAAAACAAGTTAGGCTTGAAATTCTATGCTAAACTATAAATGAAGGCCTCATACAAATGTATCTATAGGGGGACTTCTGTTAGCCCCTTGTTTCTAGTATAAATCCAGCTAAAGGCTGTGTGCACATAGACAATATATGAAAGTAAAATGATTGACTAGTAGTTTTGTGTTGACGTGTTCAAATATAATTTTGGAATTCATTACATTGTATTGGCCTGACTGTATAAATCTCAGAGTTTTCTATCACAAAATGTCCATCCATCCATCCATTATCTATACACCGCTTAATCCTATTAAGTGTGTACAGTCTATCGCAGGGCTACATATACAGACAAACAATCACACTCACATTCACATTTTTTGGACTGAGGGAGGAAGCCGGAGTACCCAGAAAAAAACGCTTGCATGCACAGGAAGAACATGCAAACTCCATGCAGAAAGATCCCAGGCCCGGATGCGAACCGGGGATCTTCTAACTGCAAGGCAACGGTGCTAACCACTGTGCAGCCCTATCACAAAATGTGAAAGACTAAATGTCACTTTTTGTTGGGTGCACATTCAGCAAGGTGAAGCAAATGAGGGTTAGATAATAGTAAGAGGTGGTGATGAGGAGGAGGGGTGCTTCTCACTTGATCAGTCACAGTTCTTCAGGTGGAGCACTGAGTTCACCAGTGTGGAGCTATTTGGACAGGGCTTAAGTGGAAGACTTTCATCTATTTTTCAAGTTAAATTAACTCCTCTCCACTCACATGACATGCTCTGTTTCCTACACAACAAGCGGTGACCTTCATTATCTTGAAAGCCGTAATTAGGGAACTTAAAAGCACCATTAATCTATTGTAAGTTGCCCCCGTCAGAGGCATGTCTTGAACTTGTTGGTGCTCGAAGAACAGGAATATAATGTGCTACATATTTGGGTGTATTTTTAATTGACAAAATAAGCTTCACTTTTGCCTGCTTTCTTTCAGACGAGCCTGGGTGAATATTGAAAATACTTTGCCCTGGTAATCTTTGCACAGTCATTCGGGGTTTTATATTTGCTAGTTATTTGCTTGTTGTAGTTTGGTTTGTCTACTGAGGGGGCAGATTTGACCTCTGGGCCTTTTAGGTTTTGCAGCAGAGGGGATGAACCTTTTTTGGTTAGCCTCATAACCTGGGCAGAGTCTGATCCAGTTTGGCTTGCAGCAAGAAAGGTTAATTGACTTGTTGCAGAGAAAAGTGCCTGGTGGAGAAGTGTAGCGTGGGTAGCTGTACTTAAATAACCAATGACCCTGGTGGATTTTAAATTAGCTACATGCTAAATGATGGGTTTTGTAAATACTGAGAAATTGGTCACATCTCCCCGTGTACAAATCATTCTGGGATTCTGTGCTTAAGGCCTTTTATTCTTAATGTGGGCACATTTAAATAACGTTTGCTTATGCTGACGTCTGGAAAATAGAGCCAGCTGTACAGTTATGTTCTATTACCGTAAACATGAAGTACATGGGCAAAATTCAAGAAAAAAAAAGGCCACTGCATTGAGAACCATGAGAAGTCCAAGGCAGTACAACATGGTGACAGTTTTTGGACAATTACCACTGAAAACCATGACTGATCTTGCAGTAAGTAGGGGATGCCAGCAAACCTCAGGCTTACAGGCAGCTCTGAGCTGCGGATGTGTGATTTCAGCAGGCTGAGGTTTGCTCTCCTGTCTGTACTTCCTCATCAGAGCCCAATCCATGATCCAAATACAAACATATTAACATTTTCTCAAGCAAAAAGTTATGAATAAGCTTTTGATACCGGAGCTGGCAGTACTTGAGAGCTGGCATGACACAAATACATCTAATTATCTCTTTTGTTTTAGTTTGAGGATGTAAAATGGCTTACGTTTGAGTTACCGTTGGACGTTGGAGTGAAACCGACTTTGACCTGTAAATGCGACATGACAATAATATTACGCAAGACTTTATCACTCACGTGCACCACACCTCAAATGTATGCATGTGTACTCATGCTTCATCAATTCTAAATGCATAGATCACAGCTTGATAGTGCAAGCCGAGCCCCTGGATTTTCCACAAAGAAGTGGAGGGAACCAACGCAGTGTCGGAAAGGCAAAAGCTCATCTGCATCGTACACCTGCCTTATTGTAAGTAATTGAAGAAGCTGAAGAAATTAAAATAGGCTTTATGTTAGACAGTAAATCGAGATATATCCCACATAGGATTAAGTAAAATTGCTTTTTAAAGTGAAGCTATTATATATGTTTTTGTGTGCATACACCACCAGTCAAAAGTTAGGACATGTCTACTCATACAAGGTTTTTGTTTTTTACTGCAGTGAAGAACGGTACAAAAGAAATATAAACAAGAAAAGCACTCAGAGAGCGCAGCACTCCACCAAGGATGTTCATTCCCCCCTATGGCATTGTCAGAAATGGAGCTTTTTTTTTTTTTTTTTTTTTTAAGAACTGTAGCATTTGTTTAATAGTTATTGATGATCAAAAATCACAGCAACATAGAATGTGGCTGTTTAATATTGATGTACCCATGAACAAAACGACGTTGCGATCAGCACGAGCATGTGCTATGCATGTGTACGTTATCTACGGATACCGAATCGCGTGACCTAAATATGTAGCGGGTGGCGGGAATTGATGGGACTCAGAAACACATCCACAATTTAATCAATTGTTCTCTGTATCATTTCATATAAGTCCCACTAAGTCCGCAGAGGTGGATTTGCAGTAGGATCACAATCATGTAAATCGTCAGCAGGCAGCTGACGTAGTGTTCACTTGTAGTCATAGTTACAGTGACGCCGTGCAATAAAAACATTTCTACAAGTACAATTCAGTTATCTACGGCTGCAACAGTATCTAATGTGCAACAAACATGATCTATCATACATGTACTTCACTGTGCATTTTCTTACTGTAATGACGGTTGCTCTTACTTGAATCAATGTTGTTCTTACTTGAATGAGTTTTGTTGTACTTAAATGATGGAGAAGTATTTCCAGTTCCACAAAATTACCCCTTTTGGCTTTGTCAACCATCTTAATGATGTCATCATCTGAAACTTATTTTTCCCACAGACTTGAAGCTCCAACTCAACACCAAACTGTTTTCATCCCGACGGCATCAGATTCTGCCACTTTGTCAAAGCCACTTGCTATATCTCTGAAATACAGGCATAGTGTCTTTTGGCGGTGATGCCCCTGTGTCCATATTTGATGCAGATAGACTTATAGGAGCATCGTGTTTTATTATTTAGTTTCATTTTATTTTGTGACTAAGATTAATTTTGAATCTCTTGGATCTCTAGTTAGTTTTTAGATACACTGAAAGAAAATTAATGGCACTCTGGACAGAAATAAATGCTGTGACATTGCAGAAGCTTATTGAAACAATGCCACAGTGAATGAGTGCCATTCTCAAAGCTAAAAGTGGTCCAACGAAATATTAAAGGGTGTGACTTTTGTTTTGGGCGAGCAGTGTATTTCTCCTGCTTGAAGCCTAATTCAAAGAAATGATGTGGGCTTTAACTTGAAGTGCTGTTGTTGACTTTTGTGCATGCTAACTCAGATAAACTTCTCTCTTAGTCGCCCTTTCATGGGCCGGTCCTCAAGGCCATTAGGTGGTTTTTGAGACTGCATGTGAATAAAAATGTAAAGTTATTGACATTTTCCCTCATGTCAAGAAAAAAATAATGATGAACTGTGGCTTCTCTTTACTTGGTTGAGCAATTCTTAACATAATATTGATTACTGCAGTACCTAAATAGGACTATATGTTGGACACCAATACTACCTCAGCACAACACAACTGAAGGTCTCAAGTGCATTCGAAAGTCAAGAAATTCCACTAGCTTATATTTGATCACAACTAGAAATTAATTCAAGCGACAACTTGATGAATCTGGATAACATGTTGCTAATAGTGTGCCAAACTGTCATCAAGGCAGACAGTGACTTGGATTTGTCATTTGGTAACCAGTGGCTCCTTCATTAACTAACTATGTGTTATTCATAGCTTTGATGTGCTTGGTTTTGCTTTATAATATAGAAAAAAGGAACAACAAAAAAAACCTAAGAAAACCCCTTAAATTAGTAGATGTGTCAAAAGTGTCCAAATAAAGTTATAGTTTTTTTCTCTAAGGTCAAGCTCAGGGTCAGCACTCTGTCGCTGTTATGGTGAGCTACTTGCTACTTACAAATTGCAACACTAATTTGCCAATACATTAAATCCCATGTGTCCAGGCCAAAAAATGGAATCAGTGCCAATGTTCAGATAATGCATTTTGTATCGTTTAGAAAGTTTAATAAGTCTATACCTACCTATACGTCCTTGGCTGTGTGTAAATGATTTCATCAAGAGCAGCCATCACAATGCATTTTCAGTGGAAAAAGCCTGAACATATGTTTACTTGCATTACGTAATGTGATGCCTATGTCAGTTGTCATGGAAGAAAACACATTCATTTAGTAGAGACTGAACATTGGAAGCCTTGGTACCTAGAAAAAAATTGAAGTCCCCAGCTTCCCATCAGACTTCAAACAAACTCTGCACTACTCATGCTTATCTCAGCTCCGAATATGAGCTCAAGTGACTTCAGCAAAAGATGAAACATTTCTATTACCTACAGACCTTGCACAGAAATGTGAAAGTACTAGAACAAATCAGATGCAGACACAGATGCAGATGATGAGCAATGGCAATTAGGTTCATTCTGCTAAATGGTGGGAAAAGTATTTTAGTGACTTTCTACTGTTTTGACTTCTGTTTAATTCAAGCCAGTCAAAACCAAATGAGAGTGCTAGATAAAGGAAATTACTTTCAGAAACATATCCCTCTGATTTGTACAGTCTGATACTATTAGATCACAATACATTGTTCCCCGGAGTAATTGAATGGGTATAATTTGACCCTGAATATGTTTTGACAAAATATATGCATTTTAATTTAGTTTTAAGTGGCTAACTTTTGTTCAGTTTTTAAATGGAATGAGGATGGGAATAGAGGAACACAGTTAGAACCATAAGGGGCTTCAGCTTATGATAAAGCTCTGTGCTGTTGGAAAGATATGAACAGCGAAGCCAAATGTGTATTGATATATTTGTGGGGCATTTGACATGCTTTATGACAGTGGTTAATGCTAAATTGACTTGTAGATGAAAGATATTCATTTTGGATTAAGATGTTGTTTACATATCTTAGAAATAATCATCTTGATGTTATTACACTAACGAGAAAACCACATTTCTACAATTTGTCAAGCTCCCCAAGATAGCTGTGAAGTGCTATTTTGATTTTCGCACTGTACCTAACGTTGCAGTGGCACAGTCATTTTTTTCATTCAGAAACCTGTCACATGCACAAACACTTGCCAAACTCCATTTTTTTTTGGTTTTTTTTGTTTCTAATGCAATCACCAATTTTATCTGCAATGTATGCCTGTTGGCAACATTTTGCATTTTTCTACATGAAATAATTTAATCTTGTGTAAATTTTGCTGTGTATCAGCATAAGAGCCTGTAGGACTAATATATTCATGTGCAACTTGTGAGTGACCATCATTTCTGAAATGTGATGAGGCCAACCTTTGCTCATTACTCTGCCAAGGCACGCGTCAGAGTTATGTGATGATCGGTGTTTGTTGGTCTGTTTGTCTGTCTGTTAGCAACATTACTCAAAAACGAACGGATTTCTATGAAATTTTCAGTGAAAGTCAGAAATGACACAAGGACCAAGTGATTAGATTTTGGCAGTGATGGAGCTTATAGTCTGGATCCATGGATTTGTTCAGGATTTCCGCATCATAGCGAGATAGCGGCACAACGTCACTGTAACTATGACTACAAGTGAACACTGCATCAGCTGCCTGCTGACGATCACATGATTGCGATCCTACGACAAATCAACCACTGCGGACCACAAATTGTTTCAAGATTTCATCCATTACAAATCATACGACTGAGCAGCCTTGGCGGAGTACTGCACCAAAGCTGCTCAGTCGTCGTATGATATTCTTGTTGTCTATTGTTGTGTTATTGTCTGTGTCATGTATTAGAGTGTCTTCAATTAAACCATTCAATTTTTACTGGACGTTTACTGGCTAGCTGTTTTTTTGTACAGCTTTCTGCAAGGCAATCTATCCCTTCCAACTACAGAAAATTACACATGTATATAACAGCAAATAGTAGCATCCTTCACTAGCTCACCTGTATGAAACAGTTTTTATCCTCAAATACATGAGTTATTTTTTGCTAGTATTACATACCTTAAGAGACTAGCAGTCAGGCAGACATATATATAATGGTAAGCCATATATTACAGTTTTTTCTTGTGACAATTCAGGGCAGCCAGCAATAAAAAACCTAGAAAAATATTTATGGTCACATGAGTCGCTCCACTCCACTGCTTTTAGGGCAAGTGTGGATGGACAGATGGAGCATCACCAGCATTTTTGTGGACATTTTTCACAAAACGCTGAAGTTTTTGTGGTTCTAGTCAAGCTAAAACCTATTAAAACTTCCATCAATTTTCGGCAGTTATATACCAGTGTTTTGCAGTTGTGAAATCTTTCAGATCGCAATTAAATTCATGAATGGCATGAAAAACTCATTCCTCATGTTCTGATTAAACCTGTAACCAACCAACCAACCACGCATTCAGTAGTTGTTTGGTTTTCCAAAACCACAACGCCATCGCCACGTCACAAGTAAAAAAGTGAGAATGCTGTTATATGGGTAGTGCTAGAAATAAAAATGTTGCAAGGATCCTCTAATAGAGGATATTCGAAATCATCTGGGGACCATAAATGCCTATAGAAAATGTTATGTGAATCCATCTGGTATTTCAGATATTTCAGAATACAGTTGTGGGCAGACCAATTGACAAACATTGACATCCTTATAGCAACGCTGCTGGCATGGCTACAAATCACACAGTTAGAGAAACTGGCCAACAGTCTAGACAAACAATGCTTTAATGTACAGATCATGCCTCTCTTTATTATTACTCATGAGTTACTCCAGAAACACTTA
This sequence comes from Amphiprion ocellaris, assembly GCF_022539595.1. Taxonomy (NCBI): domain Eukaryota; kingdom Metazoa; phylum Chordata; class Actinopteri; family Pomacentridae; genus Amphiprion; species Amphiprion ocellaris. Next base: position 23,114,938 of record NC_072779.1, read on the forward strand.
TGATGTTGGTCTGAATTATGCAATCATTCATTTCAGTGCAATAATGTATGCATCATTTTGTGCATACAAATTCCGAATTAGGATCCTTGTGTTTAACGCAATAGAGAACAGAGGCTCATGTGTGTGCTGGACTTTGGCACACTGGTCAGAATGGCAGTGGATTGTCTCCAATGGTTTTTCATCAAATGGATAAATGTATCTTTTGAGATCTTAATAGCATCTGACCATGCTTTAAAACATTGTTATCAACTGATACATTTTAATTTGTATTTAATCATTTTCTAACTTGAATATGTTTTTAATTCATACATGCCAGTGTTCTGAGGCTACACACTAATTGCGGAAACTGTCACATCAAAAATGTAGACAGGACATACCTGTGCATCTTCCACCCAGGGATGTTTTTAAGTAGCTTCTCTCATCTCCTGCCTGACCAGGACAGCAGCTAACATGACGACATGAAGATTAATGTCTGTGCAACAGAGAAATGAGGTGGAAGAGGATGAAAGGAGGAGTAGCTTTGGGAGTTTAAGGTGGCAGCCTCAGTGTGTAACTACATGGAAACGCACCTTAAACCATTTCCACAACCTAAACTATATATATATATATATATATATATGTGTGTGCATGCGTGCATGTGTGTGTGTATGTGTGAGAGAGAGAGAGAGAGAGAGAGATTGTGAATTCCATAAACCATGTTGACAGTCTTACCACCCTAACACCATACATAGACTCACAAAGTGGCAACAATCCCAGCCACACTGTCAAAGCAGGAAACTGAACCACATGTGGAACCGGAGTGCAACATCTGTTGTGATATGTATAGCAATCGGATTAAACTTGCTTCAGAGCGCTACTGTAAATCATCGTCAAGTTCTGAGAACTAAAAAGCCATATAAGTTGATTTTTCCAACCCTCTGATATGACCAATGCAAGTCTGCTTGTAGCAGGAGATATGCCACAGATAAATTATTACAAAAAAGAAAGTAAAAAGAAGAGGTCTTCTGTATGTAAGATTAAATGATTTGTACACCTATTCACCCATCCCATCCTCTGTCCTACACTGACTTAGTGACTTTATAACGATAATGCCTGACTTCGTCTTTTGCTCTTGTACTAATTACTGTGGACCCTAAAGAATGCTGCCTCTTACACTGCTGAATGTAACAAAATGACTTGCTTGGACAAAACAGCCTAATCTGTCTTTTTTGTTGTTGTTGTTTTGTTTTTTTTTTAATTACTGGACAGTCTCGTCATTGTATTGTAGTGTTTGATCAGATAACTCACTCTGGAACAGAGGATGGCTTCACTGTGTTATTCTATGCATCATATTATCTGTGTACAAATGTTTAATATTGCTGTCTCATTCTAAAATAATCTGCCATTGTAAGGCAAAGAAATGAATTGGATTCTGACATTTGCCTGAAAGTCAATTTAAAAGTCTCTTTGGTGTTGGTGTGAGCAGACCGAGGTCTCTTCTCCCTGTTGGTTTCAGCTGTGACACAGACCCGGTTTACAAGTTGAACAGTCTGCAAAGTGCACTGTTTGGAACTCCCAAGAAACTATCCAATTCTAGTAACTTTTGATAAAATATCAAACACAGGGCCTAACTATTGGATCTATGTCTGAGATATGAATAGCTTGAAACTGGAAAGCTCTGGCTCCCTAAAACCAAACTGTATCAAACGGGAAAACATTGGGGAAAAAGGAGAAGGAGAAAAAAAAATACTGCCTGACCTGATTTTTAGAGCAACAAATAACAAAGGCAATTTTTCCATGCTCTACTTGCTGAATCCTTCATGGTGACAGGTGGATCTGGTGTGAGTGTGAGTATGATTTATTGGGTTCCATACTGGCCCTTCTTCAATGGTGGACACTCCTGCCTGCAGGATGCAGAGTGATTACTGTCCACTAATTCTTCATGGCGAGCCGGGTAGAAAAATGACAGGGAAAGCTGTGTAGAATGGCTAATCAATACTGTATTTATGCCCAGTGAGGAGACAGCATTGCTCACTTGCCAGCACAACAGGGCTTCCATCGATATGTCCCAGTGGATTTCTGAGGGAAGATAATGAACATTTCTTTATTTAGAGCAACCAAAACAGAGCAGTCGATAGTTATGGTGGGAAACCGAGTGTCTTGAAAAGTGCTTTTAAATAATTATCACCTCTCAGAAATTCTGTTTAGTGCCACTCCCTCTGCTTTGAGTGCTTCTTAATGAAAATAAACCTTGTTCATCGACCCTCTGCCACTTCAAATCCTTGTCCACTTTGGGCAATATATGAATATGAACTTCAAATTATTTAGGCCTACAATTAATAGCTCCAGAGCATTATCACTCAGCTTTACATTGTGTCATTTATAGAAAGACAGTTCTGAAAAAAAGAAAAGCATAAAAATTCTTGTGACAACTGAGGGATTTTGGACTAAGAGCAATGCCAGCCACACATCAGCAGTGATCATTACTAAAATGCAGCACTTAAGACAGATTGATGTTCTCTGGTCCGCCGGTTCCCAAACATGAGTTCTTGGACTGTTGAAAACAATGCATATGTCAATGTTTGTGCCAAGGACCTATCAATCTCCGCTTTAAAAATATATAGTTTTATGCAACATTTAACTAGTGAGAGAATAAACAGTGCATATAGCCTGAAAATTGGTTGCTGCAGAATGATTATATCTTGTACCCGGCCATATATATAGTGTCCCTATTGGACAGTGTCACAGCTTACATCTAATGCCAAAGTTTAGCAAAGCAGGAAGTTGTGTACACTGTACATACAAAGGTGGACTGTAACGGTGCAGAGGGGAGTGTAGCCTGGTTTACTTTTATATAGGAGACCAGAATTTGGTCCCACTGAGGGGTTTTCAGTACACACACACCAACAATCTCTATCAATAAATTTTCAAAGTCAATTGAACCACCATAATCACTGACCTAGCTCCTCACCAGAGACTGAGAGCACAGTGATTCACAGTGTGTTACCTCCTTGCTGAAAAAGGTATTAAAAGATAGCAAAAGCCAGAGAGACAAACCTTATGTGTTGTGATGTTATAGGTTGAATTCTGAAATGAACTTAGTAGTTTGGGCCAGCAATTGATTGGATGTTTGGATTGACTGGAACATGTGATATGAAGACAGACTAAATAACCATTGAACTTTAGACTATGACCCATAATGCATTCATGTCTGATTGTACGTACTGAAATCTGTTGATGTTTATAGCTGGTATAGGGTAATCTTTAAAATAAATTTAATGAAGTGATTCAGAACAATACAGTAGTTCATGTTTTTCATCTCCAGTCTTGTCATTTTTCCTTAATATTATTAAGGAAAGATATGCCAAGGAGACGGAGTTATATGACAATCTGGTTTGTCTGTCTGTTAGCAATATCACTCAGAAATGGACTAATGGATTTGGATGACATTTTCTGGGGACTAAGTGATGAGACTTTAGCAGTGATGCGGCTTATAGTCTGGATCCACAGATTTGTTAAAGATTCCTGCATTGCAAGGTATCAGCATGGCGTCACTGTAACTATGACTACAAATGAACACTACGTCAGCTGCCTGCTGACAATCACATAATTGCGATCCTACTACACATCAACCACTGCGGTCTTGTAGAGTCGGAAATGATACAAGGAACAAGTGATTAAATTGTGGGGGTGTTTCTGAGTCCCATCAATTCCCGCTGCACACCACAAATTTAGGTTCAATATCCGTGAATAGCATACACATGTATAACATACACACCTGTGCTCAGCGCAAGGTCATTCTGTTTGTGGGTACATCTGTATTAAATGGCCACATTCTATGGTCTCATGATTTCTGCCACAAATTTTTTTTTCAAGTTTTTAGGCATCGGATATGATAGAACGACTGAGCAGCCTTGGTAGAGTACTGTGCTCTCTGAGTGCTTTTCTTGTTGTAATTGTGCTGCACTGAAATTATGAAGAGCAAAAATTTTTAAATTTCATCAAGACTTGTCTGATGTTTGGAGTCTTGCCTGTATACAGGGTCAAACAAAGAAGTTTTAAATCATTAATCACATTCTAACCTTTTTTTTCTAAAAGTAAAACAAAAGCAGATAATTCCTGTTAATTGCAACTCAGTCAAAGTTTGCGCTGATGTGAAGGTGAGAGCACTGAAGGTGTGGATGATGGCAACATTAATTAACTGTCCAATGGGGCAGCTAGGGAGGCGGTAAACAAGACAGTCATTTAGCCAGGTTTTTTTAAATAATTTAGAGGAAAGCCTTAATGCCAGTGCACTTGAGTAAAAACTGTGTGCACAACTACAGCGAGTAAAGGTTGCGCAAAAGGAGGGTCTGCAAAATGTTGTTGGAAAGGATGTGTAATAATGTTCGCAATCAACTTAGTATTTGCATCCAAAAATATGACTGATGTGATGATGTAGCCCTCATTCTTTTCTCGATTTGTTGAGACTAACATACTGTAGGTGCACACTATAGAATCACTTGGAGTAAAATTAAACACTGGATGTGTTGACTCCTCAGTTGAGGAAGTCCCTGACCTGCCAGCTAATTAGTAAACACTATGATGGATGAAAGAGAATTTACTGCCAGCAAGCAGGTTCAACTCAAATGAGCTGAGGATGCAGATCTGCTCAATGTGCAGTGGCCCACAGTGGTGTTTGAACTTAGGCAGTATGCGTAAAGCCTCTTTAGTAAACACACTAGACTAATTAGATGGTGAACAAATGTTTGCCAAAGTTAGATCTCATAGTGTAAAGACGGTCCATAGTGACTGAGTGTGAGATCAAAATGAAAGCAAGCTAGACTGGGAATATAAAAGAAAAATGAACCTTATAACTGTGAAGTTGTGATATTAGAGGTAAAAGTGTATACATTATAGTAATAAAAGTATTACGAATTATTATTATTAATGATCATATAAAGCTTCAGGAAGAAAAAAAGCAAGAGAAAAAAATGAATGCTTAATTTTGATCTGAAAATGTTAGTAGTGAGACGGGATTTAATGTGGGTGGGGAGACTGTTCCAGAGTTTGTGTGTGATAGCGGATAAAGCCCTGTCACTTTCAGTATGAGCGCTGAGTGTGTGACTAAGAGTAGTAACTGTGGTGATGACCTAAGTCGCCAAAGGACAGAAAATGGAGTTAATATATTAGTAATGGTTTGTGGCGCTAAGCCGATCAAAGTTTTATAAACAAATCGTAAAAATTTAAAATTACTTCCATATTTCACTTGAAGCCAGTGAAAATGGACCAGAACCAGGGTGAAGTGCTTTTCTCATGTATTTTATACACGTTTTAACTCTATTCTTCAGCCTCATAGCATTTGCCAGAATTATATCATCTTTTACTTTTAGCACATCATACCCAAAAAAATATGACACTGCAATAGGAGCAAACAAAGATTCCAGTGTATATACTGGTTGGCCAGATCACAGACAGGCAATTTTCAGCTGAACTGGAAACTACCTTTAACTTTGTTGTGAGCTTATGGTGAGTTCTAAGCTAACTGTTTGATTGTCTCAGTTCCCAGGTACCACACAGACATGAGCTGGTGAAAAGAAGCAGAGCAATTACCAGTTAAGAGCCAAATATTTCCCTTAAGAGTTGGTGTATGTCAAAAACAGCTTTAAAAGATAGTGAATATCAAACATACATTCACCAGGTAGCCACAAATACGACTTCAATAAAGAATAAAGGTGGTGATAGGCTGGGGTTGTGTCCACTTTTGTTTGCAGTTAAACCAAGAAAACTGTTATTGCTGGTTTAAAGACAGTATTAGAATAATAATAAAAAAGAAACAGATCCATAGGATTTGTTTAGAAATGTAATAAGGGGGCGAATAGATGGGTTAACATCAGAGAACTCCATATGTCTTGAGGTTAGTGCAGTCATTAAAAAGACCTCCACTCCACGTCTTGGAAAGTGTGCAAGTCAGCTATACAGCTATCCGGTAGCATGTATATACCTGTAGAATGCCATAGAGGAAATACAAAAGGAAATCATGGTGCATAAATAGAATTTTCCAGTGCCTAACTGGGTGTATTAATACAGCAGAACAAGACAGCTTTGTACAGGTGCAGATGATAAGAAAAGTATAGCACAGACAGACTCTGTATGAAATGACTGACATTCCAAAAGTGTCTACATAAATGCAGCACTCCTGTAGGTGATTAATTCATGAACAGAACTGTTTGCTTTTGTGACAAGTCCCTAAAAAAAATCCTAGATTCTTCTTCGTCAAAGATACAGGCAGCTTCTTCTGTACAGTTTCCGTGTCGTAATTGTGACTCATATCTAGGATTCAAACATAAGAGAGCATTTACTGCAAAGCATAAATAGAATCACGACTACACATGAGCAGAACGATGCAGCTTTCTTCTTTTAACCACCAGCACATTTAGAATCTCACTCAAAGCTGAACAAAAAAAAGAAAAGAAAATACCAGAGCTCCAGCTACAGTACCCATTTCTTTTTCATATTCTCCCCCTTTTTTTCCTGTTATTCAATTTGTTTTAAATATGTATTGTTACAATATTGTACAGCAATAATAAGGCCTCTCTTTCTCTTCTATGGTCTCATGGTCTTCTCAGCCCGGTAACAAAGTAGCCATAATGTTCATTACTGAGCATGTAATTCTAAGTATCTATAGATCTATAGCAGGGGGTTCAGGCATACAGCCCACCAGAGGGTCCAATCTGGCCCGTGGGATGACTTTGCAAAGTGTAAAAATTACAGACATTGTCAACTTTTCAATATAAGTAACTGCTATTTTAAATTTATCCACTGTGCTGCCACAACTTTTATGTATTTTTTATGAACACATTTTATACATTTACAAGGCAGAGGGATAACTTAACTTTCTTTCAGTGTAGACACACTGTGATCTGCAAATTGTAATGTGTAAATGATAAACTGAGGCAAAATATTGTTGAAATTCCATTTGCACTAAAAAAAAAAAAAAACAACTCCAAGAATTTTCAATTTGTTCATGATGTTTTGCAAAAAGATAGTTCATTAAATGTGAACAATTTCAGAATGTGCTTTTTTGCACTAAAACAAAGGAAAAAATTTGTAGTTGTTATTTATAGGTTATTATACTCTGATTTTACTGGTCATTTGAGATCATTTTTGGCTAATTATGGCCCCTGAACTAAAATGAGTTTGACACCCCTGATCTATAGGATTATTGATGGCCTTTCTTTTTCGGACGTCCACTGGTTTCAGTCGTGCCATGCTCTAGTTGTACAATGGCTCCATGACATCTCTGACAGTGCTGTCTGCAGCCACTGACTTTAGTCCAAAGTGTGTTACAATTAGTACATTCATTCCAAGAATAAGGAGTGCAGTCTTCCCAATAAAAGCATGTCAAGAGAGTCACCGAGCAGTCACAGGAAGAGGAGTTCAATGGCTGCCAGAAAGAAGGGTTTGATAATAGCTCGGAGGTCAGAAGGAGCAGTTCCATTCACTGCCCTGCAGACCAGCACAGCTGGAGTTTTGAACTGGATGTGAGCAGCAACGAGGAGTCAGTGGAGGATTACAGGGTGGCTATTGAAGAGACGAGTGGCAGAAGCATTCTGGACGAGCAACAGAGGTCTTGGTGGCAGACAGCATCATTGATGAGCACCCGGGCTACGTCTCTACTGAGGAAGGGGGGAATGCTAATACTGTACAGGGAGCCATTTTTGCAGACAACAGCTAAGTTAATTTTGGCCACCTATTAATTTACTCCTGGAATTACCATTTTTTCGTACAAAGCTGCTAGCCAGGCAGTTGACAGCTTTGTTGCCATCTATTTTGTGTCTTTTCTTGTCTATTATGCTGACCCTGCCATCAAAACAGTCACTTGTGTGAGCAAATGGTTTTTGACATCCACACACTTTTCACTTTTATATGCAGAAAAATGCTCACTTTATAGTGCTCAGCAAGCAGACTGTTTGATCTGCTACATATAAGATATCAATCAGCTTTCTAAAGCATCAATTATTAGTCAACTGTCAATTACTGAAGACATTTAAATGCACTGACAGATGACTTTTGCATATGGGTTGCAGAGACAAAAATAGACCTGGCATGTAAAGACAGCAGGGCACAGGGAAGAGCTCAGGGCTCCGGTGGACACTGGCACATGGGCAAGAATAGCTGCAGATCACCTCCAGCAGCCTCTATCAGCCACGCAACAAATCCCCATTCAGTACACACTGTGTGTAAGTGTTGGAAATTACAATGCAAACTACATTTTCAGAAAACTCTTAGCCAAATGGTATCTTTGGCAAAATGAAAACTCTTATTGATTATTGAATGTCGGGTTGAGATTGAGTTATTCAACTGAACTTTACCGTAATCGAAATATGGCTGTCAGAGCTTTCACTGTAGTTTTGTGATGTCACAACCATTGCTGTTTGTTTACTGGCACTAAAGGATTTAATGTGGAATTCCAAAGCTTCTTGTAAGCCACTGCAAGACTACTGAAGTGAGGGTTTGCACACAATACTGTCTATCAAGCATTCTTGCTATCTCAGGTATCAGTAAAGAAGAGACATATCAACATCACAGTATCTCAATGCCAGGTGATAATGTAAGAATCCAAATAGGCAGCAGAGAAAACACATTTAGTGATACTTATTCTGCAAACTGCATAGATAGGGGTTACTGAACAACGCTGCACTGGATCAGTGTGTCATGATGGGAAAATAGTGCCGGAAATTGCTGTGTGCTATATGTTGAAGAATCCCATCACAAGAATGTAAATGAAGTGGAGGAGGGATGGAGTTTGCAGCCTACTCAAAATGTGCAGACAATCCGTAGGCAGTAACAACATGACACAAAAAAACCCCAACAAAGACGCATTTATAGATGCTTTGGAAAAGAGATTCTCAGGGTTTGTAGAAGGTTAGGAAGAATATTAGGAGAGTCGTTTAAGTACAGTGACACCTCTTGGGAAGAAGCTGTTGAGGTGACGGATGACTCCAGTCATGATAGACTGGTGCTGTCTCTCAAAGGAGGGTTTGTTGAACAGATGGTTGCCTGGTGTGCAGTTGGTAGCAATGCTTGATGCTTTTTACTTTCACCCTGGTGTCATGTCATGCAGTGTTTTCATGCAGGGAAGCTGAGAGTCAATTGCTCACCTACGTTGCAGAGCAGGAACAGGTGGAGAAGAAAACTATATACAATGTGTAAAAGTGGTGCACTTTTAGAGTAGGGAACATCCAGTTACTCTGTAATATCACTGGTATGAATCAACCCAGCTATCTTTCTTCATATATTCTGGCTTTTTCATTCAAAAAATAAAAAAATAAAAATTCAAAACAAAAATAGAAATTTTTCGATTATGCCACACTGCTTGGCTCGCTTGGCTCTTTTCTACTTCCTTACCCGGTGTGTTCATTATTGCCAGTACTTACCTGCATGGACATCTTTTAACCCCTGGTGCTATGCAAATAAATGAATGAATAATACATCTCCAGCCATTCTGAGAATAGGGTAGCCGATAAATTATTGCATTTAAATTACTGCGTTTTGATGGTGCAAATGGAAAAAAGAACAAAGCATTACACAGACCCTCCAGGGTTGTTAGAGGAGGATTCCTCTGTCAGGACTGTGTGAGTGTAAATGTAAATGCTTTAGGTAGCCTCTGGGCGCTATTTAGCCCAAAGTCATTTCCATGTTGATTCACTGTGTGTGCCATTTGTAGAAATAAAGTGGCTTAAACGTAAATAAAGAAAACATTTTGAAAGAAATCTAATCAATGTGAATTGTGAAACCAAAGCAAAACATGAAATCTTTCAACTTTAGCATTTTGTGTGTGTGTGTGTGTGTGTGTGTGTGTGTGTGTGTGTGTGTGTGTGTGTGTGTGTGTGTGTGTTTATATTGATTAAGGCATCTCAAATGTTAAGTAGCGCTATACAATTTTAGCTGTTTACAGTGCAATAAAAAAGAGTACACTTAAGAGTGTACTCTTTTTTTAAAATAGGATTTACATCTCACATATCATGTTAAAGAAATTGTACTATTAGCGTCTGCAAAAGATGAAGTGGTTTGACAATGAAAGCCCATAATATCACTGAAATACGCTACCGTTCGAAAGTTTAGAGTGACTTACTAATGTCCTTATTTTTGAAAGAAAAGCATTTTTTCAATGAAGACAACATTAACTTAATCAGAAGTACAGTCTAAACACGGTTAATCTGGTAAACGTCTATTCTAGCAGGGAATGGAGGATTTTTGATGGAATATCTACATAGCAGTACAGAGGCTCATTATCAGCAACCATCATTCCTGTGTTCTAATGCTACATTGTGTTAGTTAATGGTGTTGAAAGGCTAATTGATGATTAGAAAACCCTTGTGCAGTTATGTTAGCACATGAATAAAAGTGTGAATTTTCATGGAAAGCATAAAATTGTCTGGGTGACCCCAAACTTTTGAATGGTAGTGTATATCTAATTGTAGCAAACCAAATAGGATAATCAGTGGAACACTGAGCAAATTGTAACCATTATAAAAAAAAGACTTCCTGCACTGAACTCATCTGCATTGAGATGGCCAGATGGTGACTGTGTTGACTGCATACATCTGAGGTTTTGGTGTTTAGGTTTTGTATGAATTTCTGCACAGTGTGAGCAGAGTTGTGCTCATGCAAAAAGGCTGCTTAAAGGATGATTTGTCAGTTACCACATTGATCAGAATGAGGACACGCACATAGCATCTGCAGTTTTGAAGCTAACTCTGCTAGCATGCCGTTGCTTGGTGATAGTGGTTTTAAGTGGTGTGTCACAACCCTCTCATGCTCTACAGTTTATAAACAATGATTTTGTACCATAACACTTCGACTGTCAATGAATTAAACTTTTTTATTTATTTAAAATAAACATTTAGAAGAACAGACGTCGCTCACCAGTTTATGCTATAGCAATTGATTTGTCTTGGCTTCATATTTACACATTTAGTACACACACAGATTAATATCATTTTGACTGATAGCTTCGACATTCCAAGAGTTCAAAAAACAAAGATGTATGAGGTATTTATTTCCAGTACCGTGGGATGATAAATGGACTCATTAGATGCTTATCAATGCATCCAAAACAGACTTCCCTGGATCTGTAACGTTGCAAACTATGATAATACTTTGTGAATTACTATAAAAAAGAGCATGAATAAACTGAAAAAAAAAGAATGAAACATGAAGCACAAGCTTATTGCTCTAAATTTTAAAACTTGCACAAACTTCTTCCTCAAACTGCTTACTGAAGACCCCGCATCTGTGTAAGTGTTGAGTCCAACCCTGTTGTTTGACATCGGCAGTGACCTTCAACTGTTGGCAAAAGTCTTCAGTGGTCTCTTAGTCTATGTGTTTGCATGGTTCTTGAGCTGGTGACTGATGGGTGTGTATCTGTGTTTATTGTTTTGATAAGTTAAACCACTCTCAGATAGAGATATCAGACTATGTAGGTGTCAGAACTATTACTCACCCTGTAAAAGGCCTCAGTGGCTGTCCTGCTGAGTCAGTGTGTGAGACCTCTCTTTGACTTTGGTTCCACCCACAAACTGTGATTCAAATAGGTTTGACTGCCCACAGTTACTGTCTATATTCTGATGCCATCTGGGCTGTTGCATGGGCACAGTTGCTGAAGGAGGATGGGGGTGAGCTTTTAATGGCTTGCTGACTACTGATACATTGCATCGCAGTGAGACTTAGACAGCTTATTATGTGTTGCTTAGTTTTTGGATGTGTAAAGAAACATGAAATCTCCTGAAGACTGTGGTGCAATCATGTGTACAGCTTAAGTCAGACTACTGGTCAGGACTTCATTTCCATTCTTAAGAGAGGTAACAGTGAACACTGACAGTAGTACAGTTCCTGAAATCTCTATACACTATTCAGTGGGCTTTTTACTCCGCCAAGAAATGTTGGTTTGTCTGTCTGTTAGCAACATTACTCAAAAACGGATAAACGAATTTACATGAAATTTTCATGGAAGGTCAGAAATGACACAAAGACCAATTGATTAGATTTTGGCAGTGATGCAGCTTATAGTCTGGATCCACAATTTCTGTATCACTGATAGCAGTAGAGAGTCACTGAAACTATGCCTACAAGTGAACAATTCGTCAGCTGCCTGTTGACGATCACATGATTGTGATCCTACTACAAATCCACCACTGCAGACTTATCGAGACCTATCCGTCGGAAATGATACAAGGACCAATTGATTAAATTGTTGGGGTGTTTGGAGTCCCATCAATTCCCGCCGCCCGCTATACATTTAGGTCACGTGATTTGGTATCTATATATAACATACACATGCATAACACAAGCCTTTATCGTTTTGCTTGCGGGTGCGTCTATATTAAATGGCCACATTCTATGTTTTCATGATTTCTGATAATCAATAACTAATAAAAAAAAGTGCTGCATTTCTGACAATGCCATATGGTGGAATGAGCAGCCTTGGTGGAGTACTGCGCTCTCTGGGGTGCTTTTCTAGTTGATACTTTGCTTATTGGTGACTCATTGGCAATTTGATATTTTTAAAAGTCTGTGTAAATAACTAACTTTAATGACTTTAATAGGACTTATGATTTTGCGCCTCAACTAAGGTTTTAGTTGAAATCTTTGAAAATCTGGTTAACTGCAGTAAAAAATAAAAAAAAGCATTACTGCACTCGAAGTGAAACTGGAATGATTTAGTGTGATATTAGTTTGTCATTCTTCCATAACTGCCCAGTCATTTTTGCATAATGTCCAGAAATGCAGCAATAAATAAATAAATACATGTACAAGCAGAAAGCAGGAAGATAAAATGAAGGTGGAACATTACCTTAACAGATTTGTCACAAATGATGACCTGTAAAACCTGAAATCTCCCTGTTAACAGCTTTATATTAAAAAAGTAAGAAAAATTGAAATTACCATATATTTTTTTCAAACTGAGTACTGCACAGACTCATAACACAAGTAATATCACATATGATAAATATATATCCCACACGAACATGAACTATTACACATCCAACCATCCATCCATTATCTATACATGCAGGAGGGCTGGAGTCCATCCCAGCTGACTTGAGGCGATGGCAGGGGACACCCTGGACAGGTCACCAGTCTGTCGCAGGTCTTCATATACAAACAAACAAGCACATTCGCATTCACACCTACGGACAATTTAGAATGATCAATTAACCTCCAGAAGCCAGAGTACCTGGAGAAAACATACGCATGCACAGAGAGAACATGCAAACTTCATGCAGAAAGATCCCGGGAAGGCCGGGACGTGAACTGGGGATTTTCTAGCTGCAAGTGCTAACCACCACGATAATGTGCAGCCCAATATTACACATGAATATGAAATAGTTCACATGAAATTACATGTTGCACATTATACTGACGTTTGACATGTCATCAAATTATTATACATGAACATGAAATGTTACACATGACGATGCAGCTGATATTGTATTATATAATAAGTACCATCAGCTGCCTTCACCCTGCTGCCCCTGTACGCTACACTGGAAATGACCCAAGCCACCACTGAGTGATAAAACATGTTCTGCATGGCTCCGTAGGCATTGCAAGATCTCAATGTCCTGATGAAATAAACAGGCGGCTCTGATCTTCTTTGTACAATGCCACTGTGTTTCTAGTCCAGTCCAGTTTATGTCTACGTGGACATCGAGGTACCTTTAATCTTTGACAAATGTCCACCTTTGTTCCCTTGAAGATGACTGAGTACTTGGCCTCCACCAACTCCTTTTGTGGTTTTTGTGGTGTAGATAGGTGGTTGAGTTCACACCAGTCCACAAAGCTGTCCACCACACTCCTGTCCTCAGCCTCCTGTCCCCTGCTGAGTCATCTGAAAAGTTGTGAAAGTGAACACGAAGGGAGAAAGGACTGTCATATCACATAACATTTTGCTGAGGTTAATTGATAACTCTAAATTGTGCGTATATGTAGCGATAGACTGGTGACCTGTCCATTGTGTCCCCTGCCTTCACCCTACGTCAGCTGGGATAGACTCCAGCCCCCCACGACCCTAATGAGGATTAAGCAGTGTATCGATAATGGATGGATGGATGGATGGATGGATGAACATTACTTAACTTTTTATGAAGCTGGTATTCAGACATGAAATGGTATAATTTGTTAATCAAAAATAAAACAAAATAGTTCACTCCCACTGAATGTGGCGCTAAATGACAGCCAAAATGATGATTGCAGTTGAAGGGCAAATCAGTGGCCTGATTGGGATGAAAATGACAGACCCTATGAAGCTACAACCTATTTACCTTTTCATTTCCTTCTAAACAGGCACATTGATTGCCTCTGTGTGCTTTTCTGCTTGTAGACAAATATTCATCGACTTCATGCTGGGCAATTGTTGAGAAAATCATATTTGTATGACGACAAGATTATGATTATGATTCCAAATGAAGCCTTGCCCACTCTATTTAATTTTCTAAAAGCAGTGATTCAAATTACAGTCAGTATGCTTAATTTGAGATACATGCATGAATTGTCATACATCGATCCTGAAATGTTCCACTATTGGTTAGAATCTGCAGCAGTTTGCATTCTACACTGTGCGCAGACTTATTTGGCAAGTGAGTATTCTGATCATTATTGTCATGCAAATTTTCTACGTCAAAATCATTTTAACTTAAATGCTTTTCTGAGTAAATCATTTTCAGGTGACCTGTATTTGTGTAATGCTGGAGGGTGTGAAAATATTTAAGATATAGCTTCATTAATCAAGATAAAACACACCAAAAAGTGATTAAACTGACAAAACTCAAAAATTTCCTTTGAGATGGATACAACATTCTTGAAAAGAGTAAACTATTTAAGCATGATCCTGTACATTTTGTTGTAGCTTGTCAACAGGATTGCCAAATATGCATGAAGAAGAAAAGGTGCAATTTAAGTACAAAAGACTAGGACGCTATTATTAACCATTTTCCACGACTGCAACCTATGTGGAGTGTCTAGCAGGTGTCAGATGTTAGGAGGCATGACTAAGGTAAGGAAGGCTGAAACACGACCGCTACTCAATAAGATTCACAAGTTGAAGCGTCAAGATTGGTCCAAGAAAGCCCTGAAGACAGATATCTGTTCAAAGGTTTTGTAGATGGATGAAATGATGGTGATTCTTGACAGAACAGATGGATGCACCCATGGTTGGAACCCTGTTATACTGAGGGCAACGCTTCAAGTCAGCCATCAGCAAGGTGGAGGAGGGGTGCCGATCTGGACTGTTATCATTATGATGAAACTGGACCTTTTCACGATGAACTGAGAAACACCCACACCTACTGAAAGGAGCAGGGAGGTATTTTCTCCAAGCAGTGATACAAGGAGAAGTTCACAGCATCCCAGTAGGCGATGACCTTTATTTAGGACAATGCTCCATCTCTTGGTACCCATATCACTGAATATTTTTGAAAGGCCAAAAATGCCATTTAATTCTTACCTTATCTAAATAAACACATGATTTGAGACAAACTGTTTTTGTATTTCAGTTGCCTAATTATTATGCATGTTTCAAAATTCCCCAGAAAATACTAAACTAAATTTCCTTAGTTAAACATTCAAGTTTGAGGTTAATTTTTATTAACCGTTTGATGGTAGGCAGCACATCCACATGCAGGTCTGGAAGTTATTTTATACACTGTAACTTTCAGATTGACAGACTATTTTATTTGTTCAACGATAAAATTATTCCTGAATAATACACTTTGTGTAATAATTGTGCACACAGTATAGGGTCTTATAGTGTGGTGATCTGATTCCATCTACCATCTATTAACATAATCCTATATATCCCCAGCAATCTTGTAAATTCTGGACAAGTGTAAGTTTTAAATGGCAAGAAAGCTCTGTGTTCTTAAGCCATAACTAATTCAGCACCAAAGCCTACAAACACTAAGAAATAATCCCGCTATCTTCCTATGCAGTCCACAACCTTTGATGAAAGTCAGTGGAGATCAAGGGGATCTGTCATGTGCTTTCCAATTTCCCCAACCTAATATAACAGAAAGCCATCCTTCAAAGGAGCCCTCTTGTGGTACAGTATTCTCCAAGTTCATCTTCAGTAGTTTTACATCAACAGTGCAGATTTCTGCCATATGGTGAGGGTTTGCCTTTGCCCCATGGCAGCTTTCTCCTTTGGGTAGATTTTCCGTTTGGCGGTAGACAGCACATCCACATGCAGGTTTGGCAGTTCTTCATAAAAAGCCCGTAACTTTCATGTGTATTTGAAGCCAAGAAATTCTCCAAGAAACAAAATCGTCATGACTCTTTGTGCTTGCCAGCATTGTATGTAACAGCTGAGCTGTCTTTTGGGAGATGCAAAATGGCAATCGGGAGCAATCTTGCACTGAATCATCACATCAACCATCTGTATAGTAATACGTAGCTTATTGTTTTTGTTGTTGCTTTTCAATTGTACAATTAAAGCAAAAAGAAACAAACAGCAACAAACCAAGAAAAACAAACAAACAAACAAAAAAAATGCTTATAACCTAAGTACTGGCACACAAACCAACCAAGAGTAGTTTACATAAAGTCACGTGACTGGCAGTTCCAGAACTCTAAGGTCACATTTTTTGGTTTATTATGCTTCAGCGTCACAAGCAACCTGCACTAGGGATAGCGCATTCTTTAAGTTGACTGTAACATACACCTTTTCAGTCAGTCTGTACCAGAGCATGACTGACAGTTTCTGCAGGCTAAACGTACCAAATTAAACTGGCAAAGACATTAGTGTTCCTTTAAATTCAACCAAACAGATTAGATGTGAAAGTACCCCTCAAGTGCCAAGTAAGTGACTAATGTCATATGTTGCATAATATCAAGTAAAAATATAAATTATCTGTTTTGTGATCTGTCGCTTGGCCTTGTTTCCATGTTGGAGGTATGGCTTTTTGACTATAACTCTTCCAATGAAGACCACTTCTGGTCAGACTTCTCCAGACAGTAGATGGGTATACCTGGGTCCCGTTGATTTCTGCCAGTTCTGAGCTGATGGCATTGCTGGACATTTTCTGATTTCTAAAGGAAATAAGCTTAATGTGTTTTTTCGAGTCTCCTTGGCCGATCACTGTGTCTATGATCCTCAGTGTTGCCCATTTATTTGTGTTTCTCCAAAAGAGCTTGAGCAGCACATCTTAAAACACCAGTCTGCTTTGAAATCTTTGTCTGGGAGAGACCTTACTGGATACACTATACCTACCTTGTGTCTTGTTGCTGTGCTCAGTCTGGCCATGACCTGTGACATGAAACTGTCTTCCACGACCTCACCTTGGTAGCAGAGTTTGGCTGTCCATCGCCCAGTTTTAAGCCTCCTATACAGCTGTTTCTGTTTCAGTTAATGATTGTGTTCAACCTACATATGAAATTGATGATCATTAGCACCTGTTTGATATAATTAGTTGATCATGCTAATCATCCTGATTATAATCCTACAAAGACCCTGACTTTGTGCAAATGTACCTATAAGAATTGATGCTGATTTGAAGGCAAAGGGTAGTAACACTGAATATAGGTTTGATTTAGATTTTTCTTTTGTTCGCTCACTTTGCATTTTGTAAAGTGATAAAAATCAACAATTATTATATTTTTTATATTTTTGAAAGCATTCTTAATTTATAGCATTTTTTCATACCTGCCTAAAGCCCTTGCATAGTACTTATATTAGGAGGAGCTCCAAGACTTTTGATGTAACATCCTGTGGACTGATGAGTCAAAGGTGGAACATTTTGAAAGACATGGGTCCTGTTGCATCTGATATAAACTTAATATTGGATTCCACAAGAAATACATAATACCAACAGTGAAACATGGTGGTGATAGTTTGATGGTTTGGGCTGCTTTGCTTCCACAGGACCTGGATGACTTGTCATAATTGATGGAGGAATGAATTCTGCTCTCTATCAGAAAATTCTCCTGGAGAATATTCACCATCAGGTCATGACCTAACACAAATGGGTTATGCAGCATGACAGTGACCCAAAGCACACAAGCAAGTCCACCTCTGAGTGGCTCAGAAAGAACAAAAGGAAGATTTTGGAGTGGCTGAGTCAAGGTCTGGACGTGAATCCAATTGAGATTCTGCGGCAAGACCTTAAGATGTGTGTGGGCATCCTGATGGCATAACTGTGTGGAACAAAGAAAATGCTTGTAATGTTTGCCAGCCACACATGGACAATAATAATAGCTTAAGTGTTCCCAGACTTGATCTTGCAAACTGCAAAAATAGATTCAAATGAAATACAAAAGCAGCAGGTGTGCCTTCTTGGCCTTTTTCTTGGCTGCCTTCTCTCCAGTTTTACAAGGAGCTCGTGCAGCTGCAAGTTACAATGCATTGTCACATTCATTCTCTCCTTCCTCAGGAAGTTCGGCTTCAACCCATTTGTTGAGGTGAAAAACGCAAACATTTATCTTTTTCATCATCTATCAGTCAATAACAGAAAACAGCAAGGATAAATTTGACTGTGTTTTTAAACTATTTGGATCTAATATATGTCTATTATGAAAATGATTGTATGGTTTATGGAATTTCAGAGGGCTTGAGATGTCACTTAAAACTCAGTTGGTTACTGGTCTTTCCCCTACTTTGTGTGTTGGTCTTAATTGCAACAGAACATTGAGCCATTGTCCCAGAATTCCCTAGAACTTGGGAAATGAACCATCAGCCTGCTCAATAAATGACTCCATTCTTTCACTTATATCAAAATGCATGCTTGCATGCACATCACCATATTTGCATTGCCTCACTCACTGTTTAATGATGTTTATCGGTTTCTAAAATAACTTAAATTGTAGCTAATTGCTAAGGTAAACTCCTAATTTTCTTCCACTTTAACCCTTAGATGCACAAGTGAGTGGACCCTACACTCTTCCATAAGTGGGTAAAAAATGACCCATATAAGAATCAATGTGTTTTTGTGGTATTTTTTGTCATTTTTGTTAAGAAAAATAATTTGTATTATTGTTTGTATTATATTTCTGGCCACACAAGAATGATTTCATGTTTGACATGCAAACCTACCAGTTAGTATGTAGCTATATAAATAAGTGCACACATGCACATGCACAAGCAAACACACTCAATACGTACAGTAATGTTAGCTAGCTGAGTTAGCTAACTAATGTTAGCTAACTTTAAAGTACACTAATTTGATGATACATAATATTAACACTTACTATTTCACACAAGAGTCATGAATGTGGAAATATGTAGAAAAATAACAGTTTGATAGCATCTAATTTCTTCTGAGGTAAAAAGTGTAGATAATACTTACATGTATCAGGTCTTGCTGTGTAAAATAATCTTCCTGATTGGTGACACTTCTGACATAGTGTGTGTGGGGTTCACAGTAAATGTATTCCTGACAGTTACAATGGATAAGAATCTCAGGTTTCTCTGAAATTCCATGGGAAATGCATGCGGGTCATTTTTGACTCACTTATGGCAGCTTGGGGTAGTAATGCAAATATTATAATTTCTTAAAAAGTATAAGAGGTAACTTAAGCATTTAATTGGAATGATAATAAAAACATGTTTTTTTTTTTTAGGAATATCTGGAATATGGACTGATAAATACTTTTAATTACAAAGATTTTGCAAGAAAACAACCTCACTGGGTCATTTTTGATCCACTTATGCATCTAAAAGTTGAATACAGGAAAGTAAAATTAATGCTGTCATTTACACAGTCACATAATTTCCAAGCTTATTACAAAAAAAAGTCATCACATCGGCCTGTAAGCTTAAGAATTTACAAGAAGCCTGTCTTTGTTTCTGGTGTCTGAAACAAACCACAGGCACCTGTGTTGTAAACCTCCTCAGATAACTCCACATGTCCACACACTTAGGGAGAGGCTTTGACAGCAGTGTTCACCATTAACCTTACAATTTCTGTCAGGGTCTGGGCTTCTCTCAGACCCTTGTAGCAGATGTAAGTGAAGGCAATGGGATGTAAAGGAAGCTTTGAGTGAGTGTAGTGTGCTTCTTCTTGTTGATGGCAATCTGTCCAGTGCTGCTGGTTATAAATAACATTCACTGCTCAAATTTCAGGCAGCATTATGCTTCCTACAACATATTTGCTAATGTAAATGTGTTTTGTATAAGCGTATATTTTTGGAGACAAGGTTTCACTGTGGGCACAGCCGTTACAGTGTCACCATTTCTCCTGCTGTCTATTCCTATCTGCAAATGAATAAACACCCGAACATGCTGTCACAGTCATTATTATAAGGCTAGCTACCATCATGGAACCCCTCATCTAAATTGCAATCTAAATAGATCTTGTGGACTCTAATTAACCACAGATTTTTTTTTTTAAATTGGAAACATCCAGTGAAATCAATGCCCATGATTAAATTACTAATTTACAGTTGATCAACTCTATCAGCAAAATAACTGGTGTTAAACCACATATCTCCTATCGCCACAAAGATCAAATGTTTTTCTTGTACACAATTTGTCAGTGGTCTTATGAATCAACAACAGCCCAACACATTCATCACGACATCGCTAATACTGTATTAATTCAATGCTATTACAAAAGCTGCAGTGCATCGGTTAATTATAGTCCTGGAAGACAGATTCCCAGTTTACCAGCATTACACAAAGACAATGCAGCTTCCTCCTGACTCTATATAAACAATGCAGGTGTAAAAGTAGCTATGGATATTGTTATAAAAGGTACATGAGTAGAAGAGAAAACACTCTGTATAAAAGTGGAGTTTTAAAGCAGAAAGACAATGTAAACAACATATCCACTCCTGCTCATGCTTAAGTGAAAAATGCAGCATTTGTGCAGATGCTGTAGATACTGTTCTCAGGTAGACACAGCATTTGCAAGAGATTCAACTCAGATATTTTGGCCACACAAATATTTTGGCCTTGACTGTAAAAATTCAATTCCAGTGTTTTAATACACTGCCCATCCAAAAAAATCCCCACACATTTAGCTCTTAGAACGACACACATTTGCCGTGGCATCGTTTCAGCAAGCTTCTGCAATGTCACAGCTTTTATTTCTGTCCAGAGTTGCAATAATTTTCTACCAAGATTTTGTATTGATGATGGGAGAGTCGGACTGCTGCACAAAGTCTTCTCCAGCACATCCCAAAGATTCTCAACGGGACTGAGGTCTGGACTCTGTGGAGGCCAATCCATGTGTGAAAATGACGTCTCATGCTCCCTGAACCACTCAGTCACAATGCGAGTCTAATGAATCCTGGCATCATCAGCTTGGAGCATGCCCATGCCACCAGGGAAGAATAACTCCACTGACAGAAAGAACTGGTCATTCGGTATCTCCAGGTCTTCAGCTGACCTCATTCTTTGGAAACATAACTTTGCTGGACCTGACCAACTCCAGATCATAACCCTAATCCTCACAGGGTTGTAGGCACTAGGCATGATGAGTGCATGACTTCATCCGCCTCTCTTCTTACCCTAATGCGTCCAACACTCTGGAACCAGGTAAATCTGGATTCATCAGACCACATGGCCTTCTTTCATTGCTCCAGAGTCCAATCTTTATGCTACCTAGCAAACTGAAGCTTTTTTTTTGTTTGTTTTCTTATTAGCCTCACTGAGCAGTGGCTTCTTAGGGCTACGCAGCTGTTTAGTCCCAATCCTCTGAGTTCCCTTTGCATTGTCTGTGTGGAAATGCTCTTACTGTCACTATTAAACATAGCTGTGAGTTCTACTGTTGATTTCCTACGATCATCCAAGAGTTTGTTCCCACCACATTTCTTCCTGGAAGATGATAATTCACCACTATCCTTCAGGTTTTAATGATGCGTTGGATGGTTCTTAAGTCGATTTTTGTAGTTTCAGAAATCTCCTTAGTTGTTTTCTTTGCTTGAAGCAGGTCAATAATTGGACCCTTCTGAAATAGATTAACATCCTTTCCACGACCACGATATGTCTTCTGACTTGTTGAAGAAATGAAAAGCTAAATGTATTCATCACTGCAGTAATTATTCAATGGAAGGCTCTTAACTATTTGCTTAGTTAAATCCAAGTGGCGACTCTTTTTTTGTACGGACAGTGTATTATTTACTATTTACTTCGTTTGGTTGGATTTTTTCAAATAATACTTGTCACTTGTCTTACTTAAATCATTAATGAGACAGAGTGTGTACATGTACAGAAATGATGGTGCTTCTAAAAAGAGGTTCAGCTGAGTAATTGCTGTCTTTTGTACATGATTTAGCAAAAGCAGAAACAAACGCAGCAGGTGCTACCTAGAGACTGAGAGAAGCAAATCTGACACCGCACATTTTAATAGAGACCTATTATCAAGCTTTTAAAAATCAAACTTGCAAAGTGTATCAAACAGTGTCTGATGGATCTATAAAAGCAAGTCAATGTCTGCTGATGAAGTGCAGTTGTTACTGAACTATTAGAATGATCAAAAAAGCTGAACAGGCAAGCAGTCTAGCCTTGGTTCATGCTTGGTTTCCTTTTCTGATTAACTGTGAAAGCTGGGAGGAGTATGATGGATTGTCCCCCATTCTCAGCCTTAAAATGAAAAAAAAAAAAATCATAGAATGTGTTTAGCCTGTGCAGATACTGTATACTGTACATGCAGATCAAACAAATTGCTTAATGACGTCACCTATAGTAGTTAAACACCCACAAGGTTACATTTAATGATGAAATCAATCGAGCCTTGTGGCGGACATTTTTTATTTATTTGTTGGTTTGTTTAGTTAGAGCATTTTGTCACACTGAAATGCTCAAGCTGTCTGCCCTGCATCTTCAACACCTGCTATCATGGACATAATCTAATGATGTGGCACATCCAAGAGCTCATTTCCTGTTTATATAAATCTGGCTTCAATTCTTCAACCGAGGTATGACAGGTGGAAGACTATTCGGCGTCACAAACACTGTAAGTGTAAGAGTTTATTCAACAAACTGTAGAAATGTAATACTAGTTGTCAGTTCAATTATTATACTTTAATATCACACTATAATACAAGAAAAGCACTCAGAGAGCGCAATACTCCACCAAGGCTGTTCATTCCCCCATAGAGCATTGTCAGAAATACAGTTTCTTTTTTTTTTTTTTTTAAATGCAGCATTTTTTTTTTTTATTATTACTGATCAGAAATCACGGCAACGTAGAATGTTGTCATTTAATATAGATGTACCGACAAACAAAATGACCTTGTGCTGAGCATAGGCGTGCTTTGCTTGTGTACGTTATGTACGAATACCGAATCATGTGACCTAAATATGTAGCAGAATTAATGGGACTCGGAAACATCCCCACAATTTAATCATTTGTTCCTTGTATCATTTCCTTTTATCATCGGATAAGTCCCGATAAGTCTACATGTGAACACTACATCAGCAGGCAGCTGATGTAGTGTTCACATGTTGTCATAGTTACAGTGACACAGTGCCGCTATCTCGCAATGATACGGGAATCCTTAACACATCTGTATATCCAGACTATAAGCTGCATCACTACCAAAATCTAATGAGGTGGTCCTTGTGTCATTTCTGCTGACCTTCCCTGAAAATGTCATCTAAATCTGTTATTCCGTTTTTGAGCAGTGTTGTGTACAGAAAGACAAACTGTGTAAATATAATACAGGCCACCTTACAGTGCACTTAATGATTTTAAAACCATACAAATGTAAATTATATTATTAACTACAGCATAAAGATATTAAAGTTAACAGTGTTAATCTTAATTGCAAATCATGAATAAAAGTTGCACAGGAGTGTATGCTGCTTTGAGGTCATAGGGATCCTTTTAAGTTATAGTAGGTGTTTTGAATTTACTGTCACAATCACAACTATTAGGACTGGCTGCTCATAGCTTCTACAGTATCTCTTTTTTATGTCGCTGTAGACCGAATACTCAATACTGAGCCCTATTACTTAAATTAAAAATGCAAGTTAACTTCTGCTACTCTGTGCCTATTTTGTGATATTCTATACACTAAATAATGAACAAATGAACAGTAAGCACAACTACCAGCTGCAGCTTTTTCTGTAGTGTATTGACCTTTCATTCTCCACCGTCCTCCTCTTACTGCTGCCTTCATATAAACCTATGCAGTGATACTATTCCAGAGTGCATAACGGATTGATTTTTCTTTAATGCGGGTCTGCGGCAAATGACATTCAAGAACTGACGCCTCTAATGTGATTCCCTGGGACATAGTTTATTTAGGTAATAGCCTAAATAGGAGTGCAGGTGCTATTTTACAAATAAAATGTGCCTCAGTTTAGCCTCATCAAGAGCTTCAGTGATAAAACTGTAATTTAGAGTGAAGGAAAAATAGCAATTTTGCTGAGTAATGATGGCCTATGTTGTTGTTGGAGTGTTCTTTTAGTTCAGTTGTAATATACACTTCAGGAGCAAAACACTGCACAAAAAAGACACTATGTATGCATGCATACAATGTAAAACTAATTTAAAAAATGACAAAAAATAAAAACGTCAACACATACTGTGACAGTAAAATCAATTGCATGTGGTCAGGTTGTAATTTATTCATACATTAATCATCTGTTAATCATCTATTCTTAATTAGTTGCTTTGTTTTTTCAGAGAAAACAAATGCTTCCATTTTTCCTAGTTAGGCTCACCGCTGTTATAAGAATATCAGATGTGTCTGCTACATGTGCTCACTATGTTGCATTAATTGTGTAAGCTTTCATTTGGATTATCTTTAATATGTAGCACTGTTTAGTTAATTTACAATTATTTTACATGATTGAAATAACCCACAGTCCAAAATAGAACATATTTACTTTTGGTTCATCCTATTCTTTGATCCAGTCAGTAACTGTACATAAAATACATTTTTTCCTAAAAGGCTTTTGTTTCTTTCTTTCTTTCTTTCTTTCTTTCTTTCATATGACTACTGCAATATTCTATAATGAGTCACTTACTTTATGAAAATTACGATCCCATTTGGTTTCTACTGTTTTTCATAATGCTGCCTGCAAATGTGTGCATATGGAAGATCAAAGAACATTCTGTTCTTATTGGATGGAATAAACTGATCTGTATTGAATCTTCATATTCACTCTCAAGGACACAAATGTGGCTTTTATGAGGGATTCGCCTGAGATGAGTTGTCAGGCTGCACAGTAGCTCACAATAGCAACGGTAATACCCTGAACCAGGAGAAACAGAGAAAAAAAGTAAGTCCTTGATTCGGAACAAAATGCTGATTGGATCAGACAGAATCTTTGGCAACCAGTTTAGTCTTGGCTCTATTAGCCAAGGTCATTCCATCAGAGACATCCCAGACTCCATCTGAAGACTGCGTCCCTTCATTTGTTTTTTTTTTTTGTTTGTTTTTTGCAAATGCCATGTTGCCTCTACAGCATTTGCAATTTACTATACCTGAGACTTCATTGAAATGATAGAGCATTTTAGTCCCACACTTTAACAGCAACAATTTATCAGCATTGGCTAAATCTCTAAGTGCCATTCACGTCCTGACAAATGGAGCATAGAAATAGGTGTTGGGTTTAATTTCCTTCTCCGGTGCCATGCAATTAGACTAATATCAGAATGATGAATGTGATCATATTTTTCTATTTATGTGCTTAACTCCAGCGTTCCTCTTAGGGTCAAATACAACACGTTTTATGATACCTTTGGGTTAACCTTAGTTTGCTTGAAACTATGTATTAGTAAGTGGTGAGTGGAAAATAATCATGAAGGTCATATGTGAGGCCATGGTGTGTGCATGTGAGTGGGTGAATTGTTTCCTGCCTGCATATTTTGGTTTCCAAGACATTCACTTGAGACAAAGAGGATTTTGTTTTCAGTGTATTTAGTGCAAAATCTTGTTCTAACATGAAAGTTTTTTGTTTCTTTTTTTTTTTCATCTCTTGCTGCTGGTAAGAGTGGCATCAGGGGGAAGGTAAAAAAAACACAGAGTTGGGAACATAAGTTTACATACACTTGTAAAGACCATGCATAACACAGCAGTCTTGAGTTTCCAGTGACTCCTACAGCTTTTAATTTCAGTGAAGGAATCACTAAAATGGGTCATTCCAGAATTAGAGAACATTTGGGCTTCAAAATTTTTGAAAAATAAACCATCTCTTTTACAAGTTTCTGCTAAATATTCATCAATAATTGGTAATAAACTATCAAAGGCTAGCAAAAGATTGATTTTTGATTCTAGTTTTTTATTTTATTTTTAGATTTGGTCTCAGGACAAGTAAATTTACAACAACTGTATGCTTTAGTATTTTGTACATGGATTATTATGAAATTTGATGGGTGGGACGTAAAATGTCCTCTAATTCTGACATGACCTAAATGCATGTGTCTGTGTCAATAAA
This sequence comes from Amphiprion ocellaris, assembly GCF_022539595.1. NCBI lineage: Eukaryota > Metazoa > Chordata > Actinopteri > Pomacentridae > Amphiprion > Amphiprion ocellaris. The sequence goes on from NC_072779.1 coordinate 23,141,285, forward strand.
AAAAAAAAAAAAAAAAAAAAAAAGCACTCATGGATTTTAGTTCTTTCATAGATTTGTTATAGGTAATCTGAATATAGAAAAATAATTCCTGTGAACATTTCATTCCAAGTTAATGCCAGCTTATCACAGATTCTTTATATCCCAACAATGTCAAACGGCAGTCTTCTTGGTAAATGGTAAATGTGTGTCCACATGCTTGTAAAACAGTCTACATTCACAGTATTGTTGATATTTGATGCATTTCAGCAAACACATAGGGCCAGAAACCATCATAAAGTTATTTGGAAATAGCAGAATAATATTTCACTTGCTATGATCCTCTTTTTAATCCCTCACAGCTGGTGTTTTCCACGTTAGTTGGCATTTCAGCACATTTGCACACCCACTGACATGGGAAATGTAGAGAAAAAAATGTTTATGTACCAAACTGAAAGACGAAATCCACCGTTATGTCCTACAAAAAGCAAATGATCAAGACTCGTGCAGATGGAAATAAAGCGGACAGTCCATGTTTATTGTCATGGTGCTTGTTACAAATATTTTGCTCATCTGATGTATGTTAATGGGGAGAACAAAAATTAGGCATGCTTTTTGATATGAATAGTAATATTTACACTACTGTTTAAAAGTGTAGGGTCTTAGAAATGTCTTTCTTTGAAAAAAAGTGTTTTTTTTCAATGAACACAACATTAAAGTAATCAGAAATACATTCTAGACATCGTTAATGTGGTAAATGACTATTCTAGCTAAAAACGAATGGTTTTTAATGGAAAATCCAAATAGGGGTACAGAGGCTGATTTAAAGCCACCATCACTCCTGTCTTCTAATGTCTCCATAAAGTTAGTATCTCCAGTTCAGGCACAATCATCTGTCCCATCTAGGATCTGGTGTAGAGGTCTAGTTTTCCTTTCAGACCATCTGAATTGCAATATGCTGAAAGATTTGTATGTTGTTGTTTTTTTAATCCAGTAGTGCAAATTATTTAACTAATTAATCAATTAATCAATTAATTATTATTATTATTATTATTATTATTATTATTATTATTAATAATAATAATAATAATAATAATAATAATAATAATAATAATAATAATAATAATAATAATAATAATAAATACTGCCTTCCTTATAACTGCTTAAGCATCTCATGGAGAAAGGGGTTGGCAGCATCTTATGCATGGAACCCATGTCCCAAAGAACTGGGGCTGTCTTGACACTGAAGGAGGGCTCTGTGGCATTCCTTATAAATTGCTCAGCGAGTGTTTGATACAACGAGGGTGCACCTTTTGGCTTTTGTTCTGTGTAGGGTTATGAATTTAATCATCATTCTTCTCCTTAAGCTAAAACTCAGCATTAGTTCAGACGAAAAAAAAAAAAAGCTTATTTCTAACGATGAGCAATTTGTGTCTTGCACTTAAGCTGTCTCCAAGTTCCCTAGTGAGAATCATTTAAACAGTTTAATTTCTTTGCAACTTATGAAAAACCCACTGCTTGGTGCCATATTTAATCACATGAAATTGTTAAAAATGTAGACAGCGCTGCAGAGCATGTGTCCAAAAGGGTGAACCACTTTGACTTTGGACACATGCTCTGTAAGTGGTCATTGTTATGCTGTGTGGGTTTGTAATGACAAACAAACAAACAAACAAAAAACTAGGATTGTACAGGGACTACTGGATCCGTGTGCCCTCTGTGGTGTCCCTAAAGACAAAGGTCAAATGTGAAGCCTGGCAAAGCATTACACTCTGACCCGTTCCATCTGTGCTGCCACTGTTTATGCAGTCCACGTCACCAAACCCCAGAAATGTAATTCAAGTCCTTAGTGTGTTTTGCTGGTTTTGCTTGGAGTGAGTTACAGGCTTTATCATTGATAAGAGTCTTTGAACATTTGCCGTTTTAAGAACGTGGAAATGAATACAGCCCATTTACTCCAATTTCAATACTGTTTCCAGAGGAGTACCTCCAATCAAAAAACATTGGGATGTTCCTGAGGGGAATCAGCGTTACTCTGAGTCTACTAAGTTTAGAGTGATCCCATCATCCATAAGCTTTATTTAAAGTGCTATTTCAGAATTCTAAGCTCAACTTCACCCAAACAGAAATCTGCATTTAAGGCATGTTGTTCTGGATTTGGCAGATTAAAACTCTTAAACCCATCATCATGCAGAAGGATGGCTGTTGATCTTTAGCACCTGTTTTGGTAAATCAAATGACAACATGCTTGAGTAGTCTGTCGCAAAAGACTGAGCTTGATTGACTCTGACCCCTAGCTTTTTTACATGGGCAACTTGTCAGTTTGTCCAGTTGTTGATAAGAGGCAGAAAATCCGTCCTCTCTGAGAACGGCAGCATCACTTCCTATTTTCGCTGAGCCCTACAAACTGTCAGTAGATAGCGGCATTTCAAATGACAGCCGCTTATCTGAGCAAGCTCCAGTGCATTTGCCCAGGGTGGAATTGGTGATACACCAACCACATTAGTGCTGGAAGTTCAGCATCCTGTACTCAGACTTTCTTTCTTCTTCTTCTTTAGTAAGGGACACTGATTGTAATTAATTTGAAAATATTCCACTAGACCATTGACAGAAATGGCATCTCGGTGTACAAGAAATTAGCTTACAACTTAAGACACCTCTGCAAGAATAAAAAAAAGAACTACTGGGTGTAGTGCATCCAATTAATGTCAGTGAGGTCTAATTTGACTATTACTGTCAGCCTGTTTTCGGTACTTACTCATCGGAAGCATAAAGAATTAATTACAGGTAATTCTGACTGTAATTTAAATGTAAAGCATATATTCTTTCCAAAGATATTCAGCAGTGGTCAATTAATGCTGTGCTTAATATTACTGCAAAAATAAAAGTAACCTGTCACTTTCTCTCATTCTCTTTTGTGCTGTTGCACTAATAATCAAAGAGGAGTTGTCCATGTTTCTAGGAGTCATACTGGATGGACTGAAACAAATTGATTATACATTTAAAGAGTGGCATTATGGAGCCAGTATATGTCCGGAGTGTAAATTAATGGACGAGACATCAAGTGAAAAAGCACAAGAAAGCACAGCAAGCATCTGTTATAGACTGTTGTTCAGAAGACAAAGCTCTAAGGTCTTTGCTTACTAACTTACTTGCAGGTTGTCAACCACAGTGTCGTATGGGAAGAGTAAAATACAATACTTTATTACATCCAGAAAAGTTACAAGACAAAATTGCTACAAGTCAAAGCTGTGGTAGTAAAATTCAGGCAAGGGTCGTCTGGGTGAGGCAAACTTTGACAGTGATGGATTGTGGCTCCACAAGTTCTTCCTGCTGTGACATTAGTCATCATTGCCAGTTCAGCCATTTCAGGGTTAGGCCGGATATTCATCATCAGTTGACTTGAGAGAGACAGAACTGAATGAAGGGGAACTGGGATATTTATGAACAAAGGAAGCAAATATCCCAGCTGCCAGTGTTTGGAAGCATCAGTGATGAGTTAGATCATTGGTGACCTTTCTTATTTACGACTGGTGGCTTCTTGCACTCATGTCAAAAGACATACTGTCAAGGGCTCCGTGTCTCACAACTGACAGAGAAATATATGTTTATGAAATTATTTCTGAGGAGCTGTAATACATCGTATGTCTTAAGCAAGAGACCCCCATCCACCCAGTTCACTCCAGCCCAACCTTCAAGAACAGCCAATCATTACTTTAGATTTGCTGCTGCAGTGAGAACTGAAGCATTATTATAAGAATTGGTGGCTTGAAAATAGGTGTGTTTAACTGAACAGACAGCTATGTTTGGTGTTTGAAAGCATTTTTGAACAAATGTCTTTTTAAAAATGTGGTTATTAATCCCAATCCTTTTAATTCTTTTTGAACCATCATATACATTGTACAGTTGCTTGTAGCATATATGTCCTCAAGATTGCATAAGAAGTGCACAGGAAATAAAACATAATTAAAACAACGAGAACAAGAAAAGCACTCAGAGAGCGCAATACTCTGCCAAAGCTGTTCATTCCCTGATATAGTATTGTCAGAAATGCAGCTTTTTTTTCTCTTAGAAATGCTGCATTTGTTTATTAGTTATTGATGATCAGAAATCATGGCAACATAGAATGTGGCCATTTAATATAGATGTACCTACAAACAAAATGAGCTTCCGCTGAGCACAGGTGTGTGTTATGCATGTGTACATCACATAACTCTGCTGCGTTCCTTGGTGGAGTAATAAAACAAGCGGCAGAATTCTTCCAAACATTTTGCAGCCAACTTCAAGCCAACATGTCTCATTTTCTGAAGTTTCAGTAAGTAAGGCAGTGCTTATTTCTTCCAGTCGAGAAGAATAGAATCTCTGGTAGTCATGGAGGTGAATGCTCTGTCTTTAAGGGATTAGAACTAATGACTCAATGAAATATCTTCATATAAGTATTTTTGGCTAAGAATGTGCTAAATCTGGCAGAGGACCTGTGTATATAATCTGCTATTTGACTTTTGCAGTGAGGGAATGAAGGGTCTATATAGAGATTATATTAGGGAACATTTTTGCCAGTGTTGTTGTTTGTTAAATGTGCTCTCAAAACCATGTACACTACTGTTTAAAAGTTTGGGGTCTCTTAGAAATGTCTTTATTATTGAAAGAAACACATTTTTTTTCAGTGAAGATAACATTCAATTAATCAGAAATCCAGTCTAGACATTGTTAATGTGGTAAATGACTATTCTAGCTGGAAACAGCTGATTTTTAATGGAATATCTCCAAAGGGGTACAGAGGATCATTTCCAACAACCATCACTCCTGTGTTCTAATGCTACAATGTGTTAGCAAATGGTGTTGAAAGGCTAATTGATGATTAGAAAACCCTTGTGCAATTATGTTAGCACATGGATAAAAATGAGTTTTCATGGAAAACATGAAATTGCCTGTGTGACCACAAACTTTTGAATGGTAGTGTACGTCAGTTTCGAGTTCATTTATCCTAATTTCACTCCTAACAAACCGAAAAGAAATTTGGATTGGTCTGAACAGACATTAGACCCAAATAATTTACTGAAATAAGGGATCTAGAAATCCAGCCTGAAATTTTCTGAACTGTTCACAGATTCATCAGGGCCACCCTGATAATATCAAACATATTTGAAAAGTAGTAGTTGATTACTGTACATTTGTAATTACTGCAGTCAGAGTAAATGACCAGAGGAGTGTTATCCAGCACATGAAGGAATCCTAAAACCCAACTTCCTTTAGGATGAAAAACAAATATTGTAATTCAACTTAGTTGAACATGTCCTCAGCGTCAAGCAATATAACAATTTCAAATTAATGCAACACAGAGGAGTAAACAACACTGAAACAATATTTTCCTCTCGGTGAAGTGTCTTTTGGCAAGCCTGAAATCTCTTGTTTTTTATTTATTTTGCCCCGCAAGGATAATCGCTTATTTGCCCAGAAAGACAAGACTTGCGGGTTTCCCATAGAGTTGAGTGGAACATTTCTGGGAAGGTACTATTTTCAGGAAATAAACAGTTTAGAATAAAAAGTTTAGAAATTTCTCATCAGTTTGAAAGAGAGTGCTTTGACTGGTGTTATACTTTCCACATCTGCAAGTACAAGAGGATCTCCCCACATGATGTATATTTTGTCATCTCCCCAAGCTTGTGAGTCTACACAACTCAAAATCTGTGTCCTAGTGGACAAGCTACAAGGTGTGTACAAGGCATTAGTATGCAAGCTTGGAATATGTAAATATGACTTACTGTGCATATATGGAGCTGGGTTTTCCAAACAGGTTCCTGCAGATAAGAAAATTAGTATTTTGATAACAAGCATGCCCCTGTGAGTGTCTGCAGCTGTCCATGTTCCTGTCCACAAGGGAGGATAAGCATGGCCTAAATATCCAGCTGTGAGAGGGCCTGAAGCAGTTGGGTTGTGCTGTGTGAAATAAAATGGTCCCATGATCTCACATAGTGATATTTTGATATTCACAGGAGCCAACAACCTTTCTTTGAAACTGGAAATAGTTGTTTTAAGAAACAAACTGCATAATGTTCACAACTAGTAGGCACAACATGAAAGAGATAGATAGATAGATAGATAGATAGATAGATAGATAGATAGATAGATAGATAGATAGATAGATAGATAGATAGATCCCAGCTGACACATAAGAAGAACATATTTCATCATTTTTATACAGTATTTGATTTTGCAAGACAACCTTCACACGTGGCATCGAAAATGTAATGATGGTTATGGTTAGACTCCCACAGTACACAGTTTGGAAGAGAAGATTGTAGTTAAAAAAAAAAAAGTTACCAACTCTTATTGACCAAAGTCAGTCTGCAACTGTTAAAAATACGAACCATTATACCAGAATGTTGTGTGAAGTTTTCTTTGATAATATAAAAAGCATGAAAAGAGACAAAAAGCTGGATGAGAGATTTGTTAGCCTTGGAACTTCATTTCATTTTCCTGGATCAGGATCCAAAACAGCTCTGGCATATGCATCCAGCACTCAGGCACCTAATACAGAGTTAGCATATTGTACTTGAAGTGAGTAAGGAGAGGGAGTAGAAGATTGAAGTTTAGAAAAGAAAGATGGCAATGCAACAACAACATCAAAGAAACAGCGAGCAGGAGAAAGAAAACGCAGGCACTTTGAAAAGGCACTTCTGTCATGATTTCAAGTCTTTCATTGATTATGCTCTTTAAGAAAAATAAAAGTAAGATGTTATTTCCAAAGGATTGTGATCTTTGGACATAGTCTTCTCTGTGGATAAAGACACTTTTGTTTGTCAATTTTCTTTTCCGCTGAATTGCTCAGGTTGCTGAACATTGTCACACATGGCGTCTCTTTCAAATTTCACCTTGAGAATTGAATTGTAGTTAAGGTGAATTCATCTTCAGCCCACCTAGCTTTGTCAAAACATTCTTTAGAAAGTTTGCGCAGTGACCTGATAGCTAAGGGGTTAGGTCGCATACCACATAAATGCTAATGCTTTCAGCAGCAAGGCCAGCTACACTGTTTGCTGTGCTCTTCTCCATATTTTCTGTCTCCAATCTCTGCCGAAAAGAACACCGAAATGCCCCAAAGCATATATATGTGTGTGTGTGTATATATATATATATATATATATATATATATATATATATATATATATATATATATATATATATATATATATATATATATATATATATACATAGTTCACAGAGCATATGTTAATATGCACACAAGGTAATTATCCAAAGTATCACAAATTCTTGGTGAAAATATGTTCAGTTTTTTAAGTTCTAGCTGAAAAACTGTAAACCTCCTACCAGATGGAGACTTGTAATATTGAGTGTTATGTGCATCACACCTTAGCTAGAGAACTTTCCTTTACATGTAACTTCACTGAATATGTTTCATAGTATTCAAGCCAAGATCTTTTCAAAAAAGAACAACAGAAAAAAGTGTAGCCATTTTGAAATCATATGAAGTATCCCTGGGCAGTATCATAATAATATTTGACGTTGATGTCATAACCTCAAATAAAAGTGTAGCTGTTCAAGTTAAAGTAGCACTGACAGCAAGCTGCCTGGTCATCTATCAAGTTGTGTTTGGAGAGCTATCTAACCCTTTCAAAGAGACCTGGATGAGTTCACACAGTCCTTTCAATCAGTTTATCCAAAGTACCTCAATATTTTACTGACATTCCTGTAACAAAATGTTATGTATAGTCATTACTCACAGGAGCGAGGGATGCAAGTCAACAGATTCTATGAGTTGGCATGCGATTTACCCTGGAACACATCCAGCTCTACTTCAAACTCCAGAAGGAATAGTGCGAAGATAAAATAAATAATTCTCTATTTTATCTTAGCATATGAAAGTTCAATATACATTGGCACAAACTGTTCTATTTTCAGATATTTATATTAAATTACCATTTAGAAAATGCTTTATTCGTCAGTCCACCACTCAGTGGAGTGCTGGGAAAATGTTTGGAATGTTAATGGTCCCTAGAGGATTGGTCCTGTTGACCTTGTTGAAATCTAGCGCCCCCAGCAGGTCAGTGTTTCCACTCATGCAGCAAAATATCTCGAGTCTACAAATGTTGATGTTTGATTTAATTCATGGTTTCTAGCTTCCATGTTCAATGCATGGTGAATTGTAATACCACACATGATTCTCATCATCGAATTGTGGTTTATGACAACATTTTAGCAAGACAGTTTTCAGTTCTGGCTATACTTTGTGTTTAGTGTTAATTAGAAAATCACAAAGACTGTAAAGAGTAATCTTAACTGTTTTAGATTAATTAGACACTATATTCCAACTCAAGCAGCTCAGATCTTCATGCACTCTATGATTTTTTCACAGATTGCATATTGTTTGACAGTATTGGCTCAAGTTTCACCTTCTATAGTAAGAACAATTTCTTCATTATACAACCAGGCTCTAAAAATAATGGATAAAAAACCTACCCGGTGGCATCATTGCAATATACAAAAAAAATACAATCTTACGAGTTTTGACAGTTTTGTACACTTGTGTTCTCTTAAATTAGTATTCAAATGTATCAATAACCTTGCACCTGAACCTCTTCATCAATATATTCAAAGACAGAACAATAATAGAGTAACGAGAAGCACAGTGGAAGGAAACTGTAGGATTCAACGCCGCAGAGCCGCTTTTGGACAGTCTGCTTTTTCAGTCAAAGCTTGCAAACTTTGGAACATATTACCAACTGAAATAAAATCAATAACTAATATTAAAACTTTCACAAAAGAAGTTAAGGCGTGGCTTAAAGCAAACCAGAGCTGTACTCATTTTTAAAGTGTTGTAGTTTAAATCGTTAATTTGGATTGATTTGTAAGATTTTACTTTTTCTTTTCCTTCTTGCTTTTGTTTTATATATTTGTGAGGATTTTTAACTTAATTCTGTAAGTTATGGTTGTATTTGTTTAGGTTTTTTGTATATTGTGCTTTTAAAGGATTGTGATCTTGTATGTTTTGGTTCTTTTAAAAGCCCAACTAGGGACAGGAGTTGAGAATTAGCTGTAGCTAAAACTCTACATGCAACACATCGGATTCATGAACTGTATTGAAGCTATGTTAATTGCATTGTCCCTATTAAATAAACAATTAAATAAATGAATAAGGACATTTCTAAGTGACCCCAAACATTTGAACGGTAGTGTGTTAGCATGACAATATTAGTATGCAGCCCAAAGCACTCCTATGTCCACATACAGCTGTAGTTGGCTTGTTGTAAACTATGGTGTCATGGTGTCCTTCTCAAAGTTGAGCTCAATAATGATATGTGGTAAAGGTTGACGCATCTTCTCCCAACCTGTGAATGTCAAATAAAATTGTGAGAAAGGTTTTCAGTCTAGTTTAATGTGGTTAAACCACGGATGTCTTTTAATCGGTCAGGATTTGTATCTATAAATGAAATATATGATTTTTACGGTGCCTGCTGTTCACAAATACAATATTAATAGCCTCTCCTTATGTTCATTAACCTTTTAAAGATCCTCTCTGGTCATTTATCCCAATGCTAAAACGTCCTATCTTTGCATCCAACAAAAACAAACAAACAAAAAAAAAACAATGACCTAATTTTAACTGAAGGATCTCTTTAAGTCTTTGTCTACTTTATTAAAAAACACAAAGAAAAAAAACACCCTCAAATTCAGTCAATAACAGCTCTATAACCGTGAAACTAAAATGAACAACCTTGGGTTCATAAACCAGCAGTTCCCCTTGTCTTTATCATCAGGTTAGAGTTAGATTAGAAAAAAAAATTAAACAAAAAAAATGACAGTTTTACCCCCACCTAAACTAAATTTTAGAGAAAGTAACACTTTTTAACAACGAGTCAGTCAAAATGGATCTGCTTTAAGAATTCTTAACTGCAACTTCACAAAACGAAGTGCAACAGAAGTTAAACCAGACATATGCTGTATCCATTTTAGCCACCATACTACTAGCCTGGCTCTTCAGCGAATGCGCCACACACTGGTTGAGTTTTTATTGCACATGCAGCCTGGTCCAGAGTGCACTGGCATTGATTAATTCATGTGCACATAAGGCAGGCTGTGAAAAGGTAACACCATACAGATGTACCCACACTAAAGTGGCTGTTTATAACTTTCTGTTGTATGCTCTTGTATAAAGCTAAGTGAGATTGGCACAGGTTCATTGCCATTGCCTTCTTTCCAGCTTTTTTGTAAAAAGAGTGACATATCATATTTTATTACTCCGCCAAGGAATGTGATGAAGTTATGTGATGATTGACACTGGCTTGTCTGTCTGTCTGTCTGTCTGTTTGCAACATTACTCAAAAGCAGACTGATTTCGATGAAATTTTCAGGGAAGGTCAGAAATTATACAAAGACCAAGTGGTTAGATTTTGGCAGTGATGCGGATTATAGTCTGGATCCTCGAATTTAAGATTTGTGAAGCATTGAGAGATAGCGGCACAGCGTCACTGTAACTATGACTACAAGTGAACACTATCAGCTGCCTTCTTATGATTACGATCCTACTACAAATCCACCACTGCAGACTTATCAGGACTTATCAGTTGGAAATGATACAAGGAACAATTGATTAAACTGTAAGGGTGTTTCCGAGTCCCATCAATTCCTGCCGCCCGCTACATATTTAGGTCACGCGATTCGGTATCTGTACATAACGTACATATGCATCACACATGACTATGCTCAGTGCAAGGTCATTTTATTTGTGGGTACATCGCTATCAAATGGCCACATTCTACGTTGCCATGATTACTGATCATCAATAATTATTAAACAAATGCTGCATTTCTACAAAAAAAGCTACTGCACTCTCTGAGATAAGATGTTAGATTTTTTTTTTTTTTTTTTTTAAATTCGTCACATACACATATAGTATGGCAGTGAAATGCAGTGATTGTCCACCAGGCTTTATAAATACAAAATGTTAAAATAGATTTAAAAAAAACAAAAAAAACAAAACATAAAATACAAAAGAAAAACATCGATAATACAAAAAATAAAAATAGGTGAAACTATAATATACAAGAAATTCAAACTGGTCAAATGGACATATTTATGGAATGTCCACAGTGCAAGAGGTAGCGGATGTGCAAAAGTGAAGATGTGCATTCACACAGAGGATGTGCAGTCTGTGTGATGTGCATGTACAATGTTGCAATATTTACAGTTACATGTCTGAGTGCTTTTCTTGTTCTTAAATGTAGTATAACACTTTTTTCAAGAGATGTGGTGTGACATAAAGCAGAATCAGGAGTGAAATAGATTTGACTTGATGCAATCATATATACTCCTTCCTTAACATTTATTTTTTTGTCATTCATTTCTATTATCATTCCAATTTAGAAGACAAAAAAAGTAACAAAAGAAAAACACTTCCTCTGTCTCTAGCAGATTCATGAGGAGTCGGCCAACAGTCTGTGCACCAAATACAGCTTTGTGCTTGTCGTTTAAACAGGGTATTGTGTTTTGTTAATTAGTTTACCAGCAAGCACAAACAGCAATACAGAAAAACAATTTTTAAAAAAACTTTTTTCTTCGAATAGCCATTTAATTTGGACACAAATAGGAGTGTAGCATAGACACTAGAGCTCAAATGAAGTCTGCAAACATCAACAACAGACTCCTGACCATTACTGATCTGTGCAAGCTTGTTTGCAAATTGAAAGTGCACTTATAATTCCCTTAGCTCATTTATTAAAATCATCTGTAAGGCCTTAATTTAATGGTTAAATCAGTTTTTTTGGTAATCATGTTTAATGATACATGCGTCTGAGCCTGAGAAGTATTTTAAAATTAAATCAGAACAATTTCAATCAAGTATCAACTTCTGTGTTGTTACTGTAGTTCTAATATCAAGTCGTATCACTAAAATCTACAACTGTATCACAGGAAGTCAGCTTTTAAACTTTGCTGTCACATAGGGGGTGAAAAGTTAGGTTCATGTGTTACAATGAAAAAATACAACTTCCTCCAACACAACAGTTCTAAACTGGATTTTTTAAAATTTTATTTATTTTTTTATTGTGAAGAGTCTAAAATTCATAACAGCTACAAGGTTATGCGAATCTGTGAGCTCACATGATCTTTTTTTTTCACTCGCCATTCAGTTCCACAAACAAATAGAATAATGAAAGCAAGATGCCATTGAGCCACAGCTTCTTTGTGTGTTTAGTGCACAAAGAGCAGATGAGAGGAGGTAACAGTGTTCAGGGCCACAGTGTTCCACCACAGAGTTTGTCAGTACAAATATGATGGAAACAATAACAGGTTTGAGCTTAGCGTGTTGCACTCCTCATCATATTATTATGGGTTTGTTCAACAATGTGGCACATCCTTTCAACACGCTTTTAAACATCACATTTTATCTGTCTTAATGCGACTCCCCGAGGCTTCGTGCTGATGGGCCCCGAGCTGACAAATGGTTTATATTTGTCTCCTGTTTTTGGCTTTTGATATGGATAATAAATCTGTTCTCTGAGCCTTTTCACTCATCTTTGTTACAGTCATCTGAAAATGAAAGGTGCCCCATTGCATTCTTAGCTCAGTAATTCCATTCAGTGCTAACATTGGCCCTGAAATCCGATGTGTGAGAACTCAGGAAAGAAATCCAGCTTTCAAAAGCAGTTTTTACCCTGTTAAATTAATGTGTTTATGTTGTGTTTGATTCACAGGAAAGGTTAGAACTAGCTTAATGTAGCTAAATCAACTGGGGCAGAAATGTTTCATGGCCAATTAATTTTTAAAATAGTTCACCCTTTTGATAGAATTCATTTAACATGAAGGCTTCATATTGAACTCTTTATGCATTTGAAGACATGAGGAAGATATCTTGATCTCGTGAAAGACCTGCTCTGCCCCGTGAGGAAATGGGACAGGGAGATAATGAATATTGAATGAGCATATCTACTTCAAGCAGTCATCCCCATTGACCAAATCCCATCAGCACACAAATCATCTGTGTGGTTATGCTGAGTTAATTAAGATCTAGTGTGTGGAATTAATCGAGTCATGCCATTGCAAATGTCTTCAATCACCAGACCTGCTCTGTCTTATCTGTGAGCACTACCATGAGAGGAGGAATGAGGATGATGACATAGTATTGAAAATTACCATAAATATGTGGGTTTATTTTCCACCACAAGGCTAAATTCACCTTAGTCAGAGACAGAGAAGAAAATGCGTTAACCATCTTCAATCCAAAACAAACCGATAGGGATATCAAGTGGAGATAGTAAAGACTGTTATGTACTTCTGAGTTGCTGTTTGTGTGAGTGGAATATCGTTTGGACTTTTATCTGGGGAAATACTGTACCCTCTCAGGCTTCTGGGACTTCCACAGATAAGAAAAATGAGGGAGATTACACCTCATTTTTCTTCTCAATGCCAACATTTTCCTTTCCATTGCCAGTTGTAATTGTGCCCTCAAGACTTTTATACAGTGAGCGCAGAAATTGGTTGGCCAAAGAAAACAGCCCTGGCTGAATCAAAATGCCCCAATGAGCCGTTCGCTGGTGTTGTTGTGACACACTCAGAAGAAGCAATCACCTCTTACTGAGTTAAGCGAATTAAATAAGAAAATTGGTGAAAAGCAGGAGTATCGTCTCAGTTTTTTTTTAGAGGAAACCGCAGTTTCTGTGTAATGACTTAATCAGTTTAATTCTTGCAAGTGATAATTTATCATTTTTCCAAATCTGAAAACAATTATCCGTGTAGGAAACAAATACTGCTACTTTGCACAGTCCTCTGGGGAAAAACTGTATGACAGGGAGCTGCAGAGAGCGACATCACAAGAGATGAATCATGTCAGCATGTCTGTTGTCTTGGTAATGTCACAGCTGTGTGTGTGTGTGCGTGTGTGTGTGTGTGTGTGTGTGTGTGTGTGCGTGACTAAAGCCGTGTCTACCTAGAAGGCGTAGCGTGAGCAGCACGTTAGCAGAGCAGCAGCAGCAGCTGTGGAGCTCCATCTGTGTCTACACAGGAGGCGCAGTGTAGAGCTGGAGGTCGCCTGCGTTTAGGAACAGCCCAGAGCCCGACACTCAATCTCTGCAGTTAAGTGCATAACACTAAAAAAAAAAAGGAAAAAGAAAATGGACTCGAAGCGTGAAAATGCTCCTTGTATTTATAGCGCAAGTGAAACGCAAGTCACCATGATGCCTGTGAAGACAAGTGGCTTAATTAGAGCCGGTGTATATTGGTTCCATCTGTGTATGGGATGGACAGCTTACAAATGCAGCATAAACACAATGAGCCACAGTGAGGGGGCAACAGGGTCTGCTGATATTAGCATGAACTGCCAACCTCCCAGTGAGGGTAAACACAGTAGTTCAAAGACAAATAGTTCCAGATACCCTGATACACATTCTGCCTTTCTCTATCATTACTCCGCCAAGGAACACGGCGGAGTTATGTGATGATACGTCAATGTGTAAATAATTTGGGCCAAATGTTTGTTCAAAGCAGTCCAAATTAGGATAAATGAACTCTAAACTCGTGTACATGGTTTTGAGAACACATTTAACAAATCAAAGACACTGGCAAAAGTGTTCCCTAATATACAGACAATTCATTTCCTCACTACAAAAGCCAAATAGCAGATTATATACACATGTCCTGTGCCAAATTTGGCACATTCAGAGCCAAAAATACCAATATGAAGATATTTCATGGAGTCATTAGTCCTAATCCCTTAAAGACAGAGCATTCACCTCCATGACTACCAGAGATTCTATTCTTCTCAACTGGAAGAAACGAGCACCTCCTTGCTTACTGAATGAAACTTGAGATAATGAGACATGTTGGCTTGAGGTTGGCTGGAAAATGTTTGGAGGAATTATACTGCTTGTTTTATCATTCTGACAAGGAACGTGGTGGAATGATGTGACGATTGGTGCTAGTTTGTCTGTCTGTTTGTATGAATGCGGCTTATAGTGTAGATCCAGAGATTTATTCAAGATTTCCGTATCATTGCGAGATAGCAGCACGGTGTCACTGTAACTATGACAACAAGTGAACACTACGTCAGCTGCCTGCTGATGATCACATGATTGCGATCCTACTACAAATTGACCGCTGCGGACCACGAATCATTTAAAGATTTCATCTGTCGGAAATCATACAACAACTGAGCGACCTTGGTGGAGTACCGTGCTCTCTGAGTGCTTTTCTTGTTATTTCTGAAATATTTTGGTCCTCGTGTGCACATTGCTTTCCTGACTTGCTTTGGTCAGTTTGAAACACCATGCCTTTAACATTGGTCATAAAAATGCAGTTTTGCAACAGTGGTGGTGCAACAAGCAGAGGAAGCAACACTCTTAGCACAATCTGCTGTCAAATCTCAACCCTGTCTTATAAACATTACATTCCTATACAAAGTAAGACCATGTGGGTGCCCAGCTGGCTGAGCGGGGAACCCATAAACAGGGGCTATAGTCCTTGACGCAGTGATCATGGGTTCAAATCCGACCCATGGTCATTTACTGCATGTCATCCCCCGACTCTTCTACCCAGTCAATCACTCCCCAATGTCCTATACAATAAACATAACTTCAAAAAAAGAAGTAAGATCATGTAATGAACCAGTTCCAGTCTGAAAGAGCCACAAAGTCAAAGTGTGGATGTGGAGACATACATCTGTGGCCTTAAGGCTCGGGTAGGCAGCATTTGTTTCAGCATCATTAGGCAAAAAGTCCACATTATCTTTCTGCTTGTTGTTATTCAATTGATCTGAGAGCAGCCTGGGCTTCAGCACCTACTGCTGGCTCTGTTTTCAAGTTTTAGAAACTTTAGCTTGCTGTGGTAAATTTCAACCAATCATAGGTCTTTTCACTCAGATCAGGTCAGCTAATGTAAAGAGTAACAAAACTTCAATGAAAGTAGGATGTTGGTTAGAAAAATGATTTACAATTAGTTAATTAAGTGAAAATAAAAGTTACTGAGAAGAGGTGCAGGAAGAGGACAAAGATTTAACTTTTTTTTTGAAAGATTTCTGTGTTCCAATTTCAAGTTTCTCTCAATGTTTTATAAGCTTTAGGCACAAAGAATACTTAGTGAGGTTTAGATAAATATCTTGGTTTGTGTTAAAGTGTGACCATTTTGCAACATGTTTGACGCTTCTCCTTCCATTCCTGGCTTACCTGGGCTGACTGAAAAGGTATGATGGTTGGAAAACCACACATGATTAGAAATCTGGGTCTCACAATATACTCAGGAATACAGTTTAGTTATACAGAGTGGAGTTTATGGGAAACAGTGCACAAGTGGGAGGGGATGTGAAAAAAAAAGGTGAAAAGTGTTGTTTAACTGAGGCAGTGCATAGTGATATGCTGGAGAATTAGTTTTAAGGTGCAGTCAGACCCAAATTTACTTCACATTCACTTTAACAGCATGTGGGACATGTCTAGACATATTCATTTCTGGTTACTGCAAGTGAAATGTAGAAGCAGCATAGATGGTCACTGATGTTCATGACAGTAAATGTTTGATGAACATTGCTTTATTAGTTACAGCTTTGTGGACAGCTCATATTGTCTTGCAGGTTCTGTTTCTGTCTTTATATGTACTATTTCAAAGTCAGCTAATTAAATGGGTCCCCCCTCCACCCCACATCCACATACACAATGTAATGTGATCACTGGCTGGATTACATTAAATTATTTTGCTTGTTTTTCTCTGTTATAAATGTCGTACATACACTACCAGTCAAAAGTTTGGACACATCTTCTCATTCAATGTTTTTTATTTTATTTTCTACATTGTAGATTAATACTGAAGATTGGCACTTTTTTGTTTACAGCATAATTCCATATCTATTATTTCATAGTTTTGGTGTCTTCAGTATTAACCTACAATGTACAAAATTATTAAATTAAAACCACTGAATGAGAAGGTATGTTCAAACTTTTGACTGTTCACTAATGGAATCTGTGTTAGCGGGAGATTGATAGGTAGGATGGTGAGGATAAGGCGCTTTAAGGAAACATGGGGATTTTGGTTAAATGTAAATAAAGATTTTTGTCTTCAGTCAATGTGGATGTTGGGAGGGGGGAGCTACATAATCACTAAATATATATTGATCTGTTTGTTACTTTCCAAATGTGTTAATTATATTTTCACAATACTACATATAAAATGTAATTAGCACAATTTCCAAATTAGTAGTATAAAAATACAATTGTAACTACACTGGCAGTGGAATTCAATGAGTGGATTGCATGGCACCATACCCAGATATACCATACAAGGCACAAGTGCCAACCACCAAGCCACTGTGCAGCCCAGAAATATAGAACAACACAAAGACAAAGAACAAAAAAAGACAGATAATGAATTTTTCCAATATAATATTGTGAAGTAATGCTTGTTGACACCCTTGTTGTTTGTAAAAGTGAACAATCCCAATCCATTGTGTACTGTGGCTGAATAACTAATATTTTGCATAGTATATTGACATTACAGATTAACACGTGTCTTCAAACAGTGTCCACTCCCAAAATCATCATCTAGTCAGTTTGTACAGTAGATACTACCACTAGAGTCTACTATTAAAATATTTTTTTTTAAAGTGTGTCTGCACCACATATTTATGCACCAACCTACTGTATCTGCAGTGCAGAAAATCCTGAGGGTCACACACTCAGCTAAATTTGAACTCTGCAGTACAGATGATAATTTAATATCAACAGACAATTGCTCTGTAATTTAATAAGAACCAAAATAGTTTTAAAGGTTAAAGCTGATGTGAATTTTAGGTACTCGGTATCTGTGTTTCCCTTTTTGAGGCTTCTAAACTGATATTATGATTCTATCTAGATTGTGTTTTAGAAGCTACATCAATAATAACCCTGCACAGCCTTGTGCTCTGACTGCTTTGGCTGCACACTTCATTCCTTCTGCATATCTTTGCGAAAACATATCTCCATCACATCATTTTTTTTCCTTTTAATGATTACTTTTCTGCTGTTTTGGGTAGCTCACAGTGGAGGCTGTCGGGAAATGCTGAGTTATAGAGAGAGGTCTGACGAGCAGTAAAGATCCCTGGCCAGACCTAAACCAGTAATATTATGATCTGCATATACAGAGGATGTCTTGACCACAACACATCTTCTTACATGTTGCAGTTGTGACAGTTGTCACATTTGCACATGTGCTTTTTTAAAATTAAATAATTAGATGACTACTGTGGTTTAGTTGCTTGTGGCTACCAAAAGCACCAGCTTACAGCTCTGTAGTCTATAGGACTGGAAATCCAGAAGTGAAAAAATCTTTTGGTTTGAGGACAACTAAAGCAGCCCTAAAAAAATGAATTCATCACTGATACCATTTTCTGACTGACTCCTGCTGATGTACAAATTGGATGATTAACTGTCTGAAATTGTGTGTAACCTCTCTTTAAACATTTTCTCATCATGTTGATATTTTTTTTCCCCAACTTTCCCAAACTGCCATCCATATGTCAGTGTCAAATAAGATCTGAGTGGTTGATTTATTCCATCCTAAGGTATTAGTTCCATTTGACTAATATTCGAATAGAAATTGCTCAGTCAGATGCATTCACCTTGAAGTGAGTAGAATCTATCTCTGGGATGACAGTCTCGGCCTAAATAAGCATTACTGGGAGTGGATCCTCTCACTTCCGATTGGATGCTGTTATTGTCACCATCTAAATTGTTTATAACCTTAGGGTTAAAGACTGCCACATTAACATACATACAAATGAACAATTTAATGTTGATGAAACTGACATTAGAGCTGAATTGGCAGCCACGTTGACTCCATCCTAGATAACCACAGGGTCTGTCTCAGAGCATTACATTGCTAATCAATACAGTTACCAAAGTGATTTCTCAACAATGAAACGTTGTGTAAATGACCCATAATATTAGATTTTCTTTTGTTTGTTTGTTTTGTTAAGGGAAGAGGTCGTAATTGTTTACTGATTAAGGTTTTTCGGAAGTGTCTTCTGTGTAAACATAAGTAAATACTGCCAGATCATTTCGCTCTTCATTAGTCTTATCTCTTTGTCCTAATACGCTCCAAAAAACTTATTAAGCTTTTCGCCCAAGGTAACTTTTAATATGCCATCTCAAAGCTGCCGTTACCCGAGCCATTTGCATGGCACCAATCTTCAATTTGAGTTCATCTCGACAGAGGTGTGCTACATAAACAGCTTTTTCTTTTAGTGACATTGAAACAAGGTTTAAATGAGAAAATATTCAGGAGATCAGATTCATTCTGTGTTGTGCAGAGAAAACAAATATGGTAGTATGGCTATAGAATCACACAGTCCTTGTTGATGCCTTTCATATTTTCTAGGCTCTCATAAAAGCTGAATGCCTTAATGCAGGAGGATTTAGCTTTGACCTTCAAGCAGCTTTTATGTCCATTACTTGTAGTCAGCAGAGTAGCTGTAATGGTTGGAATATTGACAGACTGGTTGAAAAAGCGAGAAGTTTTACAAATTGAACACACTGGTAAGACCCCTGCTAACATGTTCCAGCTCAGTGTAATGTCTTGGAGTGCACACTTTTAATTCAGACACACGCACACAAGAATGTCACGCAGAGGTCAGCAGGAGAACCTCTGATAGTGTATCTGCATATCTGCTGAACACATGCCTGCTGGGAGCACAGTGAATATTATACCTATTGATAACACTGGATGTCTGAGCGTTCAGATCACTTAAAGGTACGAGCTTCTTAAATAATTCATGTCTTCACACCCCGCTTACATTGACTGACTTCGCAACACATCGTGCAGCAATAGCAGGGAGAAAAGTTGTGGAGGGTTGGAATTGGATCAGTTTTTGAGAGCAATGAAAGACCAACCTTACATTTTAAAGTCTGGGTGCAAGCTGTTTTTTTTCTTCCAAATGCTGCAACTGCAGTGAAGCATCTGATTTAAGCTGCCTGATAAGTCAAGACTGAGGCATATGTAGTTATCTGAGATCAAAGTTGAAATCATGAGCAGCTCTTCATGCCAGGAGCACTTAATCTCCTACATAGTTTGAAGCAAACCTGAATCAAGTTGCTATTTGATTAAAAAGAAGAAGAAGGAAAACAAACAACAGAAGTAATCGGTCTGTTCTCACAGAAAAAATAAAAGCTCTGTATTTCAGCCAGTTACATAACAAAACAGATATTTGTTTATAACTGATCAGCAATGCAGAATTGTGCATTTTTTGTTGAAGTAACCAGCCATAACGCAGATCAGTTCAAAGAAGTAAGTACTGGGACAACTGATGTATGGAGTAATTTTGGAGTAATTATCTAAATTTTTCATAAATTAAACAAGAAATTAATGGTGGACATATTTGGGGGGAAAATAAATAAAATAAATGCATTTTACAGTGCGCTGTAAAGTAATTGCCAAGTTTGTATGCCTCAACTCCATTGCATTGAAATTACATTTACACTAATATTTATTGATTGCGGTTAAGGAAGAGTGAAATCAAAAGGTTAATAAAGTAAAATTGCCCTCAGTTGGGCTTGCAGTGACCAATGACTTTTTCACTATACAAACAAGACAACCAACCGAGTCCAGTTACTTAGAAACATAACAAACATGCTTCAGTTGCTATGAGCAGATACAGAAAATGGAGAAGACACAGAGCAAACAATTGGAAAAGAAGTTTGGGGCTCAGCGAGGTTACAGCATCTTTAGAAATGCAATAAATGAATAGTTTCTCATGTCTATACTGGCCATGTGGGTCATTCCAGAATTGGAAAATATTTGAAAATTTAACCTTCTCTTTTCCATTTTTCTGCTACATGTTTATCAATAATAAGTAATATACTATCAAAGGCTTGATTAGCCCAGCTTAAACATTAATGGTATCATTTTTATTCCATGTTTTATTTGTTGTTTGCTAACCCTACTCTAATCACAGTAGCAGGGTTGCTAATCTATGCTAATGTTAGCTGTTTCTCAGGAAGAGGGGGGACTCCAGACTTAATTGGTATTTAAAAAAACATTTTCAAACATTTTTTCTCCTTTTTTTTTTTTAGATTTCTAAGGACAAGTACATTTACACAACAACTGCATGTTTCAATATTTTGTACATGGATTATTTGAAATTCGATGGGTGGAATGTAAAATGTCCTCCAATTCTGGAATGACCCATATAGGGACCCCTTCTTTAGTATAAGTGACGGGGAACATGCTGTGCTCCTTCCGGAATTGCATTTCAAAGTTCCACAAATGCTGCTATGAGGCTTCTAACAGTCCAAGTTCAAATTGAAATAGAGCTTTAGTGATGATACTGTCTGTAGCAACTCAGAGACTTTTCTTTTTATCATTGTTTTCAAATTTTAAAAAAATCCTCAGTTGTTTTGATGAGCTTTTTTTGTGAGGATTTCTATGGATCAGAGAAACAATATAGCAAATGAGAATTGTGTCTGTGTGGCGTCTGAGTCCTTGTGATTACATACATTTTCTGTGGGCGCACTGGCTTCCTCCCACAGTCTATGGACATGCATGGTAGGTAAATTGGAGATTGTAAATTGACTGTAAGTGTGACTAGCTGTCTTGCTCTTCTCTGTGTCAGCCCTTGAATTGATTGCAGACCTGTTTCACCTCACACCCAATATCAGCTGAGATAGACTATAGCTAACTGCTCCACAATTCCCCACACATCCCTTTCCAAGAGATAACCGGGTACAGTTAATGGATGGAATGAATTTCTGCATTGCATGGTGGCATGTAGGAATTGTACTGAGATACATTTGAAAAGATGTGGACCTCTTCATCAATGTCTTGTCAGTTGCTCCTAATCTGTTTCTCACATTACACTGATCAATAATGTGCACATCATACCAAAAAACCTGGGAAAGTGATGAGCTACACGACATTTTCTTCTTAAAGTTTTTGAACTTGCTGTGGCCAACTTGAACTACTTATTGTATCCTAGATGTTATCTATAAAGACAAAACAATTTAATATACTTTAGTTCTACTTGCACAAACAGTGACAAACGGTGATAAGACTGTTTCCTAGCAGTAAGAGATAGTGTTTCATTGAGGGGAATGTGGGTTTTAGGATACTGGAGATGTTTAAGTGAGAGATTCTGACATGGTTTCTATACCAATTGAAACATCAATCCATTATCTATACACCACTTAATCCTCATTAGGGTTGCAGGGGGGCTGGAGTCCATCTCAGCTGACTTAGGGTGAAGGCAGGGGACACCCTGGACAGATCACCACTCTATCACAGGGCTACACATACAGACAAACAATCATACTTACATTCACACCTACGGACAATTTAGAGTTACCAATTAACCTCAACAAGTTTTTGGACTGTGGGAGGAAGGCAGAGTACCTGGAGAAAACCCACACATGGTCAGGGAGAACATGCAAACTCCATGCAGAAAGATCCCAGGTCCAGTCCAGCATGGGAACTGGGGATCTTCTAACTGCAAGGTGAAAGTGCTAACCACCATGCCACCGTGCAGCCCTCTATGGAAACATGACAAACATTTTTAGAATTTTTTTATGATGTAGGCTTTATGAATTTACTGATGTTTATTGACAGTGATTTAAATATTTGACTCAACATGACTGTATTGACTGGCGGAGTGACATTAAGTGCTGGCTGTCTGGGGCCTTATGCACAAAGGTTTTTACCTTACTACTAGCAGTGGTCTTAAATGGCATAAAAACATCCTCACCAAGAGTTTTCTCATCAAAACTGTTCTGAAGCTACTGAGAGATAGTAGATAGTAGAGATATGTGGAGGGGTAGGGTTAACTCTGCTGCCGTGGACAGATAAACATATTATGAATAAGAAATGGGTCCAACCTACATACCCTCAAGTATAAACTAAATCAAAACACCTGACCTCAGAACATCAGCTTCTCATGCATAAGTTGCGTACTGTTGGCATCTGTGTGCCACAGAAATCTGAGCTTCTGCAGATGACTGATTCCATTGAGTGAACACTCTTTATACAGTCTACCCATGTTTTAGCTTGGGTATTAGCTTGCTTTGGTCAGAGGCCCGTTCATTGTCTGCTAGCTCTGCCCATCCTTGCATGATATGAATGAAGATTAGCCTGGATTGTCTGAATAAACCACCCAGGGTCCGGTGTTAATGCGTTGCAGCAGGAAATTATGTGAATGTCACTGCATGTATAAGTGAAATAAATGAGAAAAACAATCTGCCAGAAGGAGTTGGACTGTATACAGCTGCAACCAGTCAAAAAGATGTTGACTTAAGCGAAATGGCTTTGTTCATTTGAGCATGTTAAAATCAATATGTCTACCTCCCATTTTAGAGCATGGGTAGTTGATCTGGGCCACATAGTTTAGTTTTTTTTTTTTTCCTCTCTCTCTTTTGCTCCCCCGCTATCTGTGTTTGTGTGATACTTCAAGAATGATTCATGTGGGCCATGCGACAAACAATGCCATTCTAATTTGTCATTTATGCATGCCTGGCACTCTCGCTTGTGGTGGAACTTTGGCAAGGTCATCGGATGTGCCTGACCTCCTGTAAGGCAGAACGATCACGGTCAAAAACATAATGCATATGACATGGATTAAAATGGATTGCAGTCTTATTTTATCCTCAAAACAGCACTACACAGAGCTGATAGCTAAAACTACTGCACATTCTTGCTGCTTTTTGTCACCTCTCTTGATGGTATTCTTAATAAACCCTCTGTATCCTCGCTGTGCATTGACAGCAGAAGCCACCAAGGTGTTAAAACATTACGTGACCAAATGCTGCACAAATCGACTGAGTGGGGTGTCTGTGAACAAATGTCTCACAAGCCCACCCCCTCCCTGTATCCTTGACTCTAATTAAGAGCACATATCTTAGATTTTGCTGAGGTCAGGGAGGGTTTTAATTTAAAAACCATTAAGACGTGCACAAAGTCAGGACTTGTGTTGCACTCCAGGCAGATATAATTTCAATTAGGTCTTATCTTTGCCCAATTTCTCTGGCACAAGACATCATCATAATTCTTCAATAACAGCCTTCGAATACACTGAACGACAGTTTGGTAAATGTGATGGGCTGCTCATGTGTTACAACAAGTGCCAACTTGTGTACTCGGGCTTTTGCCCTACCAGTCATCAATGCTAGGCTTGGGGCATTCTGGAATTTGAAACAGGAAAACAGTGGCCTTAAGGTGCTACCTTCAAATGGTGGAAACAGGTGAAATTGGACAAGATAGTGTGGATAGTAGATTTAATGACACCCCGGAGTGTTCACTTGCACTACCGTTCAAAAGTTTGGGGTCACTTAGAAAAGTCCCTAATTTTTGAAAGATTTTTTTTTTCAATGAAGATAACATTAAATAAACCAGAAATACAGTGTGGTAAATGACAATTCTAACTGGATTTTTAATGGGATATCTACATAGGGATTCAGAGACCCATTTCCAGCAACCATCACTCCTGTGTTCTAATGCTACATTGTGTTGGCGAATCATGTTGAAAGGCTAATTTTCATGGAAAACATGAAATTGCCTGGGTGACCACCAGCTTTTGAATGGTAGTGTATATTGGATTGATGCTTCTGGGATCAAATGCTGTTGCAACCACAAAATTCAACAAGAACATCTTTAAAAAGTCCCACACCTTTTAAAATGCATAGTTTAATTCAGTTCAATATAATTTTATTTTTACAGCACCAATACAAAACATGTCACCTCATAGCATTTCACACAGTAAGGTGATGACATTACAAATTTTAAACAGACAATCTTAACAAATCCAAAGTTTCCTTTTGAATTCCCTTGAGTAAACACTTAGCGACAGTGGGAATGAATAAAAAAACTGCTTTTAACAGAAAGGAAATAAAAGAAAAACTGTCAGACAGAACCAGATTCAGGGAAGGTGGCCATCTGCCTCAACCGGTTGGGGTGTGAGTGGGGATACAGGGAGATGGAGAAGTGGTTGGGATCGGGATAGCAGGTTAGCAGATAGAATACGTAAGAAAACAATAAAGACTTTGGAGGTCGGTCGGGCAAGTGACGGCAGATCGGAGATGTGCAGCTCTAGATCCAGAGATACCTCCAGAGAGAACAAAACAAAAAGTACAGAGAGAAAAGACACAAAGTCAATGACATGTACTGGTGGTCTATAACTGTATGGGCGAAAGAGAGACGAGAGTAGGGGAGAGGAGCCCAGTGCATCATGGGAAGTTCCCCAGCTGTCTAAACCTATAGCAGCATAATTAAGGGACAGCTCAGGTGATCCTGAGCAGCCCTAACTACAAGCTTTATCAAAGAGGAAAGTTTTAAGCCTAATATTAAAAGTAGAGACTGCCTCCCAAACCCAAAATGGGCAGATAACTGAAGGCTCTACCTCCCATGTAACAGTCTTTTTGGCAATGGACTGTGCTGTGCACTTAGTGTGTTTATTGTAAATAGAATTTTTTTTATTGTGAAGTCAAATGTACACTACCGTTCAAAAGTTTGGGTCACACAGGCAATTTCATGTTTTCCATGAAAACTCACACTTCTATTCATGTACTAACGTAATTGCACAAAGGTTTTCTAATCATCAGTTAGCCTTTCAACAGCATTAACTAACACAATGTAGCATTAGAACACAGGAGGGATGGTTGCTGGAAATGTTCCTCTGTACCCCTATGGAGATATTCCATTAAAAATCAGCCATGTCCAGCTAGAATATTCACTTACCACATTAACAATGTCTAGACTGTATTTCTGATGAATTTAATGTTATCTTCATTGAAAAAAAAAGATTTTCTTTCAAAAATAGGACATTTCTAAGTGGTCCCAAACTTTTGAACAGTAGTGTATGTATGTATGATGCGACTGACAATGCAGACTGTAGCCTGCAAATATGAGCACATCAGTGCTTTCACACTCGCGCAGACATTTGATACCAGACAAGAACAACACCATGCGTTACTCGTATCTTTCCCCACTGATGGCATCCAGTGCTGTCAGTCCTTTGTCATTGTTGCCTCCTATCCAATATCTTAACAGCATGCCTAATTGATGTTAAGGTAAAGAAATTATCTTGTTCAATCTTCTCATGAGACTCAAAAGCTGTCATAGTAATTTCAGGGAGCTGCTGTTAGATTCACAGCAAAGTGCCACTCTCATCCCTAGTGGCCGGCAACCCTTCCATGCATACAGATGGGGACAGGGAGAAACAGAACTGGAGCACATTAGTAACCAAAGTGTATGTTGCTACAGTGAAGTTCAGACTCTCTAACTTTAACACTTTCCCTAAAAGCTGCCTCTCTTCCACAACCTAATCATCAAACACGTCAACTGAAAAAAATCCCTCACTTAATAAGTGTGTAAAAAATAAAAATGACACCTTACAAAAGCACCCTGCAGCTTTTGTAACGGGGTTAAATAATCGTCACAGATATTAGATTACTACGACAGCTCGGTATTAATTCTGATCAAAAGTTTCTGCTTTTATTTTAAGTCTACAAGATGGTTTCGCAGCTTTTAATTAAATACATCAATGCGAGATCTTTCCAAGCAGAGGTCAACGGGACAGCATTTCATTAAAATTAAGTATTTTAAGTCATTTTGAGGGTTTTTGACTTTAAAACGCAACCCTGTGGTAGGATTTGGCTAACTGAATGAATTTAATTTCAGCATTCATCATGTCACACATCTCCTCATGAATCCTCACAGAAAACCTGGAGGGAGATAATGAATATTTCACCTACAACTCTATTCACTAGAAGTGACTGTTGACCTGTCCCCTGTCATACCAAATAAAAACACAGCGCAGTGATATTTGGAGACATTTTGTCCCAAGAACCTCCGTCTCGAATCATTCAGTACATTAACGACAGCTATTTCAAGTGCTGCTGAACGGCACTCACTGAGAAACGAGTGGTGAGTGTGAAGTCTATTATTAGAATCTCGATTCATCGTCTGATTGTCGGAAGTGAATTAAATTATTGTTAAATTGAACAATTCCTCATTTTATTTCGCAGCCTGGGGGTACTCCCGCTGGCCACCCACTCGGCGTCACTCAGCTACAAGTGATCCCAATTAAAGAATGCTGTGTTCACGGTCTCCATATGTATTGAGCAGACTCCTCTGAAATCTAAATCAGCAAGTATGATCCTATCACACGCATGGGAGCTCACTGTGATTGAGTCATATCGAGCATCCAAAGAAATTATTTGTTTTTGTCATGCTGACAAATAGGACTGTCCCTCATAAACGCCTCTCAAGGACCCCTCCTGGTCCTTGAACCCCAGTTTGAGTGCCGTTAACTATAAGAAAAATTCACCTTCTCGTTTACAATTTTCTACTACATATTCATCAACAAGAAAAGCACTCAGAGAGCTCAGTACTCTGCCAAAGCTGCTCAGTTGTTGTATCATTTCTGACGGATAAGTATCGATAAGTCCGCAGTTGTCAATTTGTAGTAGGATCGCAATCATGCGATCGTCAGCAGGCAGCTGAGGTAGCGGTCGCTTGTTGTCATAGTTACACTGACACCGTGCCGCTATCTTGCAATGCAGAAATATGTAACAAATCTGTGAATCCAGACGATGAGCCATATCACTGCCAAAATCTAATCACTTAGTCCTTGTGCCATTACCGACCTTCCCTTATAATTTCATCCAAATCTGTTAATGCGTTTTAGAGTAATGTTGTACACAGACAAACAGACAAACGTACGCTGATTGCCACATAACTCCGTTATGTTGCGGAGTAATAATAGGTAATAAACTATACAAGGCTTGATTGACTCAGCTTACACATCAATGGTACAATTTTTATTTCATATTTTATGTGTTGTTTGCTAACCCTGCTCTAATCACAGTAACAGGGTTGTTAATCCATGCTAATATTAGCTTTTTCTCAGGAGTAGAAGCTAGATATTTAGCTGTTACCACTGACCAAGAGGACAAACTTATTGATGGAATACAGTAAAGAAAAAAGTAAAAAGAATTTGTCTTATCGTGATAATATGCATAACAGGGTTGCATGAGGTAGAGTGAGACATTCAGTCGAGGCTGAAATGAAAATAAGAAAAATAGAAGAGAGGACATAGCTCTGCTCTACCCATTCTTTAGGAAAACTGTTTGATGATGTTAATTCCAGCGTATCATGTGAGTCACTGTTTTCTTCCTCTTCTACGGGGTTGTTGTGGGACACACGTTCCATGTATAATAATGGAATAATAATTAAAGAAATGTTCCCACAATTACAAGAGACATCAATGAAACAAATAATACCAAAAAAAGGAGATTTATATTTAACTGTTTTATTTGAGATTTTGAGATTCAATCTGGTCATCAGGGAGGTGGGACAAGAGAAAAATGGCATTTTAGGGGGACTCCAGACTTATTTAGCATTTTGAAAAAAATATTTTCAAACATTCTTTTCTATTTTTTTTTTTTTTTTTTTTTAGATTTGGTCTCAGGACAAGTACATTTACACAACAACTGCATATTTTAGTATTTTGTACATGGATTATTTGAAATTCAATGGGTGGGACGTGAAATGTCCTCCAATTGTGGAATGACCCATAACCTCTGTGAATATGAGAAGGCTGCAGGCTGGACCATATGGTGCACATGGTACATGGAAGTGATGCTACCTGGCGATTAACAGACGGAGAGAAAAGAGAGAGAGGACGAGGAAGAGGGGGAGAGAGAGAGAGAGAGAGAGGGAGAAGTGGGTTACTTCAGAAGCTGAAAACGAAAATCAAAAATAAAGAAGCAAATTCAGCCTTTTGCTTTGAGTATTCGCAGCTTTACCGAGTGTCACCCAGGCGACAGAGAGAAAGGAACACCGAGGGAGAGGGGGGGAAACATACAAGGAGACTTGGCTGATGCATCTCTGCGAGAGCATCCATTTCACGACGATTACAGTTTGAAGCGGAGGAGACGGTGCGCATTTCTCGGAGAAACACGGTCCCCTTTTCTCTCCTCCCAAGTCAGTTTTCCTAGAGCGGCTGGCGGGTGGAAAGACACTTTCTTCCCCGCGTTTATCGACACGGACACTATTTCATAACAAGCCTGTTTACTTGGAGCAAAAACCAGGGCAGTTCCAGTAGGCTGCTGCGTCTTGTTTGTGGAGTGGAATTTGCGGTCCGCAGCTCAAGACGCCAAAAAAAAAAAAAAAAAAAAAAAAAAAAAAAAAGAGCGAGAGAAAGGAATTATCCAACGGTTCAAGTTTTCCTGGAAGTTGCGCTGGTGACAGAAAAACATGGGAATTTGTGGCTATCTGGCAGTGCCTGGGAAATGCCTTGTCGTCCTCGGACTTAAATTGTTATTCCTTGTACCTGCAGGAGTTCCAGCCAGAAGCGGGGATTCTGTATTAAAGGACAACATCACCGTCAGACAGGGGGACAGCGCCGTCTTAAAGTAAGTCTCTGACTGCATTTCATTATCACACCACTAATATGATCTCCTCTTGTGCGTCGCGGAGACAGACTCCTGCTTCTCAGCGTGTGCTGCTCCAGAACAGCTCATCGGGAGCAGCGCTCTAGGAGTTACTAAAGGTCAACATAACCGAGCTCAAAACGCGTAAATGCGCGTTTTTAATCGGCATCACAACTGCACGCCCGACATGCGCAAGTTGTGGTACAGTGTGCAGAACTCGGCGTTTAGTCTCTCCCGCTCATTGCCCTTGAATGTTATTGATCCGGTTGGTGTCTTGTTGGGGATGTACAGAGCTGAGATAGTCAAATTCAGCGTTAGGAGGGGTAGAGCGCGTATTGACTTGCGCATGTGATACAAATGCAATTAGCGCTTAAATTTTCGGGGCTGTTGTTTTTCGTTACACTCTTAAGAAATGATTTGAGAGACAGAATGCATCTGCCAGCTTTTTTCATCAGCTGACCCTTGAAGACAAATCTTTTTTTCATTATATGTTGTTTGTGCAGGGCCTTGTGATTTACAGGGTTCATATCATACACAACTTAATACACACATAGACAAACACACACACACACACACACACACACACACACACACACATATATATATGGTGTATATATATATATATATATATATATATATATATATATATATACCATATATATATATACCATATATATATATATGGTATATATATATATATATATATATATATATATATATATATATATATATATATATATATATATATATATATATATATATGGTATATATATGGTGTCCATAGTTCGCTGCAGTTCTTTGTATTGGAATATTGGAATAGACCAGGTGTAGTATTGCAAATGCAGAATCCCTGTGAAAGGATGCCAGTTTGGGCCCCATACCTACACACACACAACCCACTTTCTTTGGAAAGTCTGAGGCCATCACTATGTGCAGTAAAGTTACACACGTCTGCATGTTGCCAAATAATCACCTAGATTGTTTAGTTCAGTTTGATTTGCATGAGATGGGCGATGAAAAGGAGACAGGCGACTGTGTGGTGATGGAGTCATATTGCCCTGTTTATAAAAAGCTGTACCTTAAGCTGTCAGAGCAGGGCAGTAGAGTTCAGCTGCCTCCAAGCTCGCTGAGATGGGAGGTATTTAGACAGGAATTAATGCATGGTCTGATGACTGTTGACACAGATGAGCAGCTAAACTGTATGGTGTTGCATCTTGGGTAGATGAGGTGGAAGGTGATCGTGTATATACTATACAGCAGCTGAACCAGTTCACCGCAAAGATTGTGCAAAGTTGGACTTTACCCCACCCCACCACCCCGCTCAGTGTAGCCTCATCGTGCTGTTAATCCTTTCTTCATTCTTAACCATTACAAATGTGTGTTGGCCTCCACTGATTAGTAGAACGTGTTAAGTAGCCTGTTGGTTCCAGTGAAACCATCCATTTCACTCTCCTCTTTGTCACGCTGATGTCGAGCTGCAAATGGTTGCCCGTGTAGCAGTCGTCGGGTTTATTTTGGCAGCCTTGTATGCCCCTTTTCTTGCCCTAACCTATGCACCCCACAGCACAGGAGTCATCAAAGAACTTGTGGAGTTGCAATGACCCTGAGTTGAATCTTAAAAGGAGAGGTGTAGAAAGTGGACTTGAAACCTGACAATAGAGTTACCCGGGGCATCCACGTGTTGCTCTGCAGTGTATCCAATACACTGCCCTTGAACAACAATGAACTGCTGCCTGTCACCGAGTTAGTCGCTCCATAATCCAGGAAGCTATGCTATCCACATGCATCGCTTTGAGCTTCTCTCCAAGCAGGAGGAACTGGATAGTGTTGAAAGCATCAGAAAAAAATCATTCTCACCCTCCTTTCCAGCTTCTGCGGGTGGGAACAAGGCCTGTGGAGCCAGTGTGTGATAGCATTGTCCACACATTTGACAGCTAACTGCTACATGCTTGAATCACCCCAAGGCTGACACTGTGAGCCCCCACTGCCTTGCCTGTGAGAAGCCTCATCACACCAAATGGCAGGGATGCAAAGGCTTGGAAGGACAGCATGGGGGTGGGGTTCAGACACATGGAGGTGAGCCAGGGGCAGGAAGCTTCGGATTGGAGGCAGAAGAGGAGACCCGCTGTGAGGCTGACCTCTGATTTGACTGAAATAATATGAAGAGGAAACAGGTTGAAAGTTTGCTCGACATTGTCTGTGTTTTTATTTGGTCAGTCTATGGATGAAACTACAGCAGTGATGCAACTAATTTGTGTCATCATACTTGTATATTTTTAAAATAACTTACAATGATTGAAACTAAAGATGTGATGTTCGCAAACGAGTCAGTCGTTTGAACGGCTCTTTTAGGTGAACAATGCGAACCGGTTCGCAGTTGCGATCCGTTCGTATGTGGAAATTGCACATACAACACGCTTCATTCATGTGAACTCAGCTATATATGCAGACAACTTATAGGAGGACGAGTGTCAGCGCCGTCCGACTGACTGGAAACTGGAGCAAAGCCACATTTACTACTGAAGATATTAGCAAAAAAAACAAAAAAAACAAAAAGCAACAACACAAAATGAGTCAGAATCAAAGGAAACATAGCAGCGTTTGGATGCACTTTTCTGGGGACGACACACAAGGTAGAGCACAATGCAATATTTGTCAGAACAACATCTCTTTTAAGTCATGGGCCAACAAACATCTTACACCACCATGTATCATAGACATTTATATAAAAATAACAAAAACAATGTAAAACACACAAGAGCATTTTAATAATACAAACAAAAACAAGAAAAAAAAATGTACATATGTATATAAAAAAATATACATACAACTCAATAGAATATATATTGTTGGGATGTGTCAGTTTGAACTATTCTGATTCCATATTAAAAATGAGTTACTCCTGGTTGTCTTCTAAAAAATAAATGAATTAAACAACGAGCCAGTCTTTTGAATGGTTCTTTGAAAGGAACGGCTCCTCAAGATCTCACTCCCTTCAAAGAGCCATGAATCCCATCTCTAATTGGAACCTGGATTTACAACATAAGCAGCGGTCTAATATATATATATATATATATATATATATATATATATATATATATATATATATATATATATATATATATATATATATATATATGTATGTATATATATATATATATATATATATATATATATATATATATATATATATATATATATATATATATATTTTGCAATTAATCACTAGTATTTGGAAGGCAGCCATGGTTACCACATTTTCCTGGGGGTAGCATCACTTCAAGTCACCTATGTAACAACTGTCCTACGATGAGATACAAACAGTGATACACAGGAGACACTTCAACGTGACCCAGTAAGCTTTTCTATCTCACATCACGAGTGAAAAATGGTGCTGTGAGCCAATTCACAGACGCTTGTCAAGGGTTAAATGCTTTTAGGACAGGGAAAGTACGACATCAATGCGATCCCGGCAATATGTTTTTAATGAACGATTGCTGCATCTGAGTGATTTCCTGTAGCTGGCAGAATTCCTAGGGGGTTATTTTGCTTCCAGAGGGCTGTATTATTAAGACAGTGAAGGGCAACACAAAGCAGTATCATTCTGACATAAAGAAAGCCACTGCCAACAGGAACTTAAGCAGATGTGAGCGGCAGAATAATTAGCATCATTCAAACAAAGCGTTAGCAGCAATGATTTAGCAGCATTTTTTTTTGTTTAGTTTCTTTTCAGAAATAGACATCACCAAAGGAATGAAACTGCCTGGGTGACACCAATGCCAATTTTAAGCCATTAAATGTATTCACATGTGACTGTGTCTTTAGAGGGGAATTTTCAGGTACTGGTAATTTAATTTATAACCTGAGAATCCATGCTTCTTTGTAAATAATGATTCTAATTTGCTGGACTGTTGCCAGAATTTGCATCAATGTGGCAGTTGTAATAAATATGTGATGTGTTTGGATTTCAGTGAATGACTAGTAGTGACAGTTAAGCACCAAGTTAAGTGGTTCTGTTGCATAATGTGTCAGAGATAATATGTCAGAATCACAGCAATATTGATAGTTTTATTGCTATTACCAGTTGTGGAGCTTCCCCTTGCGGATTGTAAAATACAGTAAAATAAAGGAAGTAACTTACAGGGACACTAATGTTATTAGTTTAATCATGAACCCTTGAGTAGCTAAATTACTGTCCAGCATGTTTTCGTCCTTTATAATGGCTCAGTGGCTTGAAGGTTCTCTGTATTCTGCAATCACAATGAACACATGTTGAGAAGCATTAGTCATCCTGTTTTCAGGCTAATGCACCTACCGTGCCTGTAAATGCTAAGGCTGCTAAAATGAGCATTCTTTAATGTGAAAGTACTTAAAAGGAATGCATAAGCAGGTGCCATTATCACCTTGCCAACTGTTATTTCATAGGAATATTTAATAAATCGAAAGGTGAAAAAAAGCACACCACTGTGATCAACACTTGCATTTTTTTTCAGTTTATTTTAAATGAAAAGTTTTTTGTCTTTTTAAATTGGAATAACTGTAGAACACATGATCACACCCAAATCAGCGATCCTAAACGATAAATGCTAATATAACGCTCTCAGGTGAGACTTCTGTCTTAACCCTATAGAGCCCAGCATAGCGCTGGCGCTGCGATTGCATATTCATTTTTGATTGGCGGTTGATTTCAAACCAGACAGGATAGATCGATCATTCTTTTTGCATATAAAATCTATGGAGTTAGACTAATATTTAACACATTCACCAGGTCTCAGAGTGCTTTTTCATTGCAGTGATGGGTTTATAAAAATACACAATAAAGTGCGCATAACAAAAATCTTTATAAACGAGACCACAGGATATTGCAGAACTTTTTTTTTTTTTTTTTTTTACAAATTGGAGGGATACAGCTATGCAATTTCTAATATGAAAAAAAAACCAAAAATTATTTTCAGTAATTTTTTTTTAGGTTTATTGCACTTTTAAGCAATTTATTGTAATAGTTAAGACATAAGTTAATGCATATTATTAAAACTTAGGGTTTGGCTGATGAAAAATAAATGTACAGCAAGCAAAAATACTTCAAAAAAATTGCACTACAGTTATATAAAAATGTAAGAATATGTCTTGGTGGACTTGCACAATGGTAGGTCTTAAAGGGTCAAAAAATAAGATTTCAGTGATCTGTATTTGATTGATTTGCTTTATTTGCTTATTTAATTTTCAATGCATCTTCTATTTCCTCCCACTTGGAAATACCCAGTTTCTCCAGACTTTGTCACCACTATCTCCAGGGTTGACTTGTGGACGGCTGCAGACACCTTTTTGCCACATGGTGTCACCATGTGTTTATTCTCACTTGCAAGTGATAAGCTTCAGTGGCAGGGCAAAACACACACAGGTGGTTCACACTACCCGCCCTCACCCCCAACCCCACATCATCCAGAGTCAGTAGTGCAAGAACAAGGACGACGGCCCTGACTGCCTCCCAACCCATGGCTCGCTGTGTTTGTTAAAGTGTGCTGTGTCTTTGCGTCATCCAGCAGTGCCTTGTTGTGTAGCTTCACACGGGGTAGGGACGATAATGTATCACTTAAAATTTGCTTGTGTGTGTTCAGGAACCCAAGTTGAGCCACTTGAACTGTATGGGAGTTGTCTATACATGAGGGTCATCCTTCCCTATTCTTGTATACAGTAGAAATAAATAGATCATACAGGGTAGACCTGCTATGCTTGGTAAGCACAGTCAGTCCGCACCAGTCATGCCTTTTATCCCTCTGTATTCAGCAAGTCAATGCTGGCATCCTGTAGAGCAGCACCAGACCTAGACAAAAAACTTTTCATTCAGCTTTGGGTGATCTGGAACCAGCTGATCTGAGGCACTGATCTGAGATCTGAACAATGGTTCGTTGAAGAGTAGGTGGTGATTCCTGTTGTAACCATTCTAACCATTGTTCTTATGGAGAACACTGCTCAAACTTTACCCTTTAACGCATATTGTCGTGAATTTGTATCATACCGCTTGCATTCAGACTGCAGCCGAGATAGTGTATCCATTCCCCCAATGCCGGACTGCGCATATTCACTACGTACCTAGGAACCTTTTGCAAGCATTGGTTTTTGTTGGACCAGTCAGAGTGGGACCTACAGTATTATATATCTGTTATTATTATTATTATTATTATTATTATTATTATTATTATTATTATTATTATTATTATATATCTATTGTATGTGCTATAGACAAATTAACAATCTCCACTTAATTTAGAATCGGCTTGAAAGCAAAAGCACAATTAATTTTTTAATATAATTGCAAATTCATTCAGCATTCCCTTCATCAGCGAAGGCTCTGTCACTGTTGGTCTGCTGCCAATGTGGACACCTCCAAAAATATCAACTGAGAGCTGCTGCTTTTCAGCTTTTTTGTACTGACAGGCCCTTTGCAATATGGCTCCCTGTGGTCCTTCTCCCAAGTGAACAGATTAGCAGCAGAGATGGCTTAGGCGATGTGCAGCTGACCCATGGCACGGTCTCTGCTTCAGTCTTGCAAGGCAGAGTGTGGAAAGCTGTATGGCCATTGATGGCAGGACTGTGTCAGTGGAGGTGCAGTCACCAAATTGACACCCCCTTTTCCAAGAACGTGTGAGTTGGATTGCCTCTTGTGCCAACAGAGCTATATATATATATATATATATATATATATATATATATATATATATATATATATATATATATATGTGCATGTTGCAGCAGTTTTTCCTCATCACGTGATCATCCTGCTCTGTATTGACTAATTTTAGTAGCAGACACGTTTGTCGACAGGCTGATGGAGCAAATTCAGGGCCGGCACCTTTTCTGCTATCATCTTCATTCAGAGGTATAAAACTGAACTTGTAGAGCGGGCCCCTGAATGACATTCATTGACTAATATGGCAGCATTAATAGTCTGTCCACCTTCTTTACAGACTTTCCAGTTGGACCCCATTTTTTAGTTGACCTTAGAATTTTTCTCCACCGCTCAAACTTGCATTCTGTCTCTTGTAACCAACAGTAATTAGGATTTTGAGGTAATTTCATCAGATTTGGGAGAAGTGCAATAATCAGAGTCAGTTATTATAGTAAGGCAGTTCTGCATTGTTAAATTTACAGTTTTGATTAGGAACAAGGAACATTGTTCAGTTTTGCTTGGAGCATTTTAGATCTCATTCTGGCCTGCTGTCAGAGACACAAAGTGTCTCTTAACCATTGCTAGTTATGTTGGTTTTATAGTAATGTAGCTGTTACTACCTGAACTTGAACATTTTTTTTTTCAGGAGGAAATTTCAAACAATGGCATAAGGTGTTAACACGATATATATATATATATATATATATATATATATATATATATATATATATATATATATATAAAGACAATTCGAACTGCAAACTTTAGGGCTGAAATGGCAAATGCATCATGTAGTCATCTTTTATATGAAAAGCAGTTTTTTTTATTTGTATTTTTTTTTGTTTTCCAGTGTTACAATTTGCTGCTTTGCTGTATGTTTATAGTTTTATATAATTTGTAATGCATATGATTGGGGCTGTTGCTTGCTATAAATGTGATAGTCAAAGTTTTTTGTTTTTTAAACACAGTGGACAATTCTTGAATTGCCATTTGGAAACAACACCACAAATATTGCACACAAGTGATATGTGTGAGTTCCACAATTATTTCTGAAGGTGTCAGTAACCAAGTGATATTTTGCTGTTTTCCCATGCTGCATCATGGTATCAATATCCTATAATATGTACAACATCACACACAAAGAGAGAAGATGAGAAATGGAGTGCTTTTATTTTCAACATCTGAATATTTACCTATAAAAAACAAATCACAATATTCTCACTACTACACAGTCATTCACAAACGCATCAGAACTGTTACAAAGAGTGTGTGTGGCATCAAAAAAAAAAATCTAAAATGCTTTCCTCATTTCTGCTGGTATCCATGTAGTTAGACTTTTTCGTCATCATGATTATGTAGAAACTAGTTTGGTCTCTAATATGTATTTGCCAAGAGTATGTATGTTAAAATACAAAGTGAATATGGATAAATTGGCTATTTATATTTGAAGACACGGGAACTTAAAAAACATAAAAATGCATTACTTTGATTCATGAAACAACTGCCAACCAAGTGACCTTTTTTTACAGGAAGCATTGGAGTATAAGTGGGTGCATTACTTCCAACTTTCATTTTATTATGTTGTTGCACAGTACTATTGCACATAAAACCTTGAAATATTAGGTGGTGATATGCATAGTCCATAGGTCCATAGTACTAAACATACTGTTTCCAGGTCCATAGTACTAAACATACTGTTCCCAGGTCCATAGTACTAAACATACTGTTCCCAGGTCCATAGTACTAAACATACTGTTCCCAGGTCCATAGTACTAAACATACTGTTTCCAGGTCCATAGTACTAAACATACTGTTCCCTGGTCCATAGTACTAAACATACTGTTCCCTGGTCCATAGTACTAAACATACTGTTCCCAGGTCCATAGTACTAAACATACTGTTCCCAGGTCCATAGTACTAAACATACTGTTCCCAGGTCCATTGGCTGAGGTCATCTCACTGACTGACCAACGACATGGTGCTTTATTAGAGTAAGAATCTCATTCATCCTCATCTTAACAGGGTTAATTTTCCAAAGACTTTGTCAGTGTAGTTTATATTAGCTTGACCGTATTTGTATAGGATATATCTTTATATGCTTCCCACTTAACTAACCCTTTCAGTTACACTCAAAGTTATAGCAGTCCTGTAGGTTTTTTATTTTATTTTTTATTATTGTTTTTAGAAATGCTTTAGCCAGAACGTGGCATATCAACTTATTTGAACTTACTCACCTACTGATAACTTCTTGCCATGAACACCTGGACAAGGGATGTTAATGATGAATTGTTAATTGATTAAATGCTGTTATTAATGTGAATGATTAAACATACAGATAAGGCAGAAGACGAGGGTCATCATGTCAGAGGATGTATTGCATATTAGCTGTAGTACCTAGGTGGTACTACAGCTACTGTATAATGTGATGGAAGACTAGGGTTAGGGGGTTAGTGACCTGAGGAGACTGTTGCTCGACTACAGGCAGTTCCATGTTGGTGAGCAGAGAACACTGTGTGGATTTTTCTATCAACGGCCACCATAACAGAGACTTCAGGAGAAGTTAATGGCTTCCATCCAGTTCTCACATCTGTAAAATAAACCAAAGTTTACCAGCACAGTGTTCTTGTTGCCGCGTGGGTAATGAAACGGGGCAGATTTAGTGTTTTTTTTTTAGTGTCCATGGTTAAAAATGGTTCTACTAGCATATAGAAAAGTGTCCACTGTAATTTATTGATTGCTGATTAATAGCATGGTTGACTGTTGGTTTGGAAATTGTTTAAAATTTGCATTTCTAGCTTGAACTCTAACCTTGGTTACACAATCTGGGAGAACACCTACGCAGACAATCCTTTTAGTAGTTTATCTTCGTAGTGTCTCACTGAAGAAGAAAGTGATCGTGAATAGAGTCATGGGTTTCATTTGCTTCAAAAAACCCCACAAAAAACCCTTAAAGGACATGGGAACCTTGGCTGTTGGAAATGGCTGTCCTGTCGCAGTGATTCATAACAAGCCCCCAATAGTAAGTCTTTTATTTTGCTTTCACCAGAGAACTTACATTTTGAAATTATTAGCCTGAAGAAGCACATGAGCCATACGGAACATTAAAATACAACGTTTCCTCTTTCTCTCAGATCAGCACTCACACACAAAACAAGAATTTTAGTTGAAAAGGCTGAAAAAGTTTCAGAGTGTAGGCTATGAGCTGCATTAAAGAATTCAGTGACAAAGCAGAGAGCTGCTTTGAATGAATAGGTGTCCACAGGTCTGCCTATCTAAAAAGGTTCAAAGTTGTATTCTTCAAACAGGCATGATTTATCTGCAACAATGGATAGATCTTAAAAAAAAAAAAAAAAACCATAATGGTGATATTGTGAGGAATTGCTTGAAGTTGGGTCGAGTGTTTCAGTAGAAAGTAAATTGAATAAGTGAAAGGGTTTTCCCTCATTTTTCATGCAACCCCACCTTGGTCTCTGCAATCTTAGCATGAAAGCAAAAATATCCAGTGGTATTTTTCTGTTGTTTGCAGTTTCTTTTCTTTCTTTTCTTTTCTCTCTTTTTTTTTTTTTTTTTTGTCTGGTTGAAGATAATGACTGTAAGTTGCAGCTAACTAGCTCCTGCCTCTCTGCTTAATAGGACTTCAGACATTGACCTGAAACGCCACGACCACACTAATAGGTAGTTATACCTGAAATCAGGATCATAGGCAGACAAGGACAGCCTGCAACAGGAAGCTAAAGGGGAGGATAAAGGCCATGGACACAGTGGGCTTTTCTTTGTTCACGATCCCACAGTGATGTATCATTTTAACCAATACTTTTCAGAATCCCACCCAGTCATGACAGAACAAGCCCAGACACTCTGCTGGGCAGTTTTTCTAAAACCTAATAAATACAAAATCAGAAGTAACTCCCAGATTTAAAAAAAAAAAAAAAAAAAAAAATATGACTTTCTAGCTTACTGAAAAATGGGCCCCATGGTTATGTTTTTCTACCAAATACAAAAAAATGGGGCCATCTAATTTCGGGAAACTAATCTGAATCTGAATTATTTGTGTCACAGGAATTAGTCCTGTCATCTGATGCATGTTTTAGCAGCATATACTCATGTTAAAAGATGATGTCTGTGAGTAAAAATAAAATATTTTACTTAGGATGAAAGAGCTTTGGATGTCTTCCTGACCGTCATCAAACCAGCTGCATCATAAAAAAAAAATTCTTACATTGCAACTTATTAATTTATTGTACCTTCAACCCTCTTGTGCTTTTCATCCAGTGCAGCAACTGCTAGATTTGATATCTGTAGTCTCAGACATAGCTGGACAGAAACTGTCCTCCAAAAGATCACAGCAAATATATCTTCTTTCCATGACTACAAACATAAACATTGATGTCTGATCTCGATTGTGTCTTCTCACAGCGTTCACTTCTGTCGACTCAATTTGTAAACAGACTAGTCGACTATCAAAAAGGAAAATAATTTAAAAAAGGAATGCAAACATTTACATTTGTTCACTGAAATAATTGGTTGAGTAGTTCTGAAAAAAGAAATGAATTCAAAACACAACAGATTTTGAAAAAATATTCAAAATTAAGATGTGAACAAATATAAAGACGAGGTATGATCATGTGTGTATATGAAGTTTTGTTTGGGACTGTTGGGTCTGAATAATACACTGCACATATACAAATACATACGCTACTGTTCAAAAGTTTGGGGTCACCCTGGCAATTTCGTGTTTTCCATGAAAACCTGCACTTTTATTCATCTGCTAATGTAATTGCACAAGGGTTTTCTAATCATCAATTAGCTTTTCAACACCATTAGCTAACACAATGTAGCATTAGAACATAGGAGTGATGGTTGCTGGAAATGTTCCTCTGTACCTCTATGTAGATATTCCATTAAAAATCAGCTGTTTCCAGCTAGAATAGTCATTTACCTCATTAACAATGTCTAGACTGTATTTCTGATTAATTTAATGTTATCTTCATTGTAAAAAAAAAAAAAAAAAAGATTTTATTTCTAAAGTAAACACATTTCTTAGTGACCTTAAACTTTTGAATGGTAGTATGTATTTTTTCATTGTAAAAAATATGAAGGGATCTGCACGAAGTTATTGTGAACACGATAAAATAAAATAAAAACTACAAAAGCACTTAGAGAGCGCAGTACTCTGTCAAGGCTGCTCAGTCCTTGTATTGATTCCGACGGATAAGTTCGCAGTGGTCGATTTGTAGTAGGATCGCAATCATGTAATCTTCAGCAGGCAGCTGACGTAGTGTTCACTTGTCATAGCTACACTGACTCCTTACCATTATCAATGATACAGAAATCGTGGATCCAGACTAAAAGCTGCATCACTGGCAAAATCTAATTAGTTGGTCCTTGTGTCATTTCTGACCTTCCCTGAAAATTTCATGTAAATCTGTTCATCCGTTTTTGAATAGTGTTGCTATAACAGACAGACAGACGTACACCAATCTTCACATAACTCCTCCACATTCCTTGGTAGAGTAATAAAAATCAGAAATAAACTAAACTAAGAAAAATCTACACAATTTCCACACTCCAGTGTAATTGCAAAAATGGAGTGCCAATGGGAGGCCTTTTTCTAGCATGTCTACCTCCTCAACACTGGGTAAATGCAGTTATCAAATGTGTTTTATGATTAAAGCGAAGGTAATGTAACACAGTGAGACTGCTGGGATCAACCTTTCTGAAAGGAGTACAGGTCTGTACAGCCTAATGATCACAGTATGTTCAAATGACATGAATCTCAATAATACTGACACAATAATGTAGCTCACTCTATCATAGTGAGACCTGCTGGACGTACCAGAGGATGGGGGTCAGGTTCCCATGTGCCACTCTCCAGTAGTCCACCACATTTGCATCAGTCTTCTTCTAGCATTCCCTAGGCATCCATCTTACACAGGTTGAGTTTCAGCATCCTTGTGTTGTCGTAAATCACAGAGATAGTCATTAATTTTTAATATCCAGAAACCTATGCGCCGTGCTGCAGTCCAACTAGATCCTCCACTTCTGAGAGCCAGCCACATCCATTACAGGCTGTCTTTGCTGTCCCCTCCCTGTGCATGTTTGCCTGCACTTTTCTGATATCATTAATACTCATCAGGAACACCTCCCATTCATGCCACATTCTGGAGGCAGTTTACGCTCTACTACTTTCACTCTCCTACCTACTTTTTTCTTTCTCTTTTTTAGAACATTCCCATCCCTCTTTTTCCTCCACAGCTATGCTTTTAACCCAGCATATTCTCTGTATGTGCAAAATGTAGCCTTAAGGTTTCTGTATGATCTGGAGCACATGCTGTTATTGTAGATCTCAGTGTACTGTAGTTAAGGTTTAGACGTCATGACTGGCCAAATAGAGCACGGGTGGTTTCTAGTGGTTAAGGCATAAAATAACAAGAAAAGGACTCAGAGATTGTAGTACTCCACCAAGGCTGTTTATTCCCCCATATGGCATTGTCAGGAATGCAGCATTTTTTTTTATTAGTTACTGATGATCAGAAATCACGACAACATAGAATGTGGCCATTTAATATAGATGTACCCACAAACAAAATGACCTAGCTCTGGGCACAGGCATGTTATGTATGTGTACATTATGTACCGAGACCGAATCGCATGACCTAAATACATAGCGGGCGGCGGGAATTGAAGGGACTCGGAAACACCCCCACAATTTAATCAGTTGTTCCTTGTATCAATTCCAACGGATAAGTCCCGATAAGTCCACAGTGGTCGATTTGTAGTAGGATCGCAATCATGTGATCGTCAGCAGGCAGCTGATGTAGTGTTCACTTGTTGTCATAGTTACAGCAATGCCGTGCCGTTATCTCGCAATGATACAGAAATCTTTACCAAATCCATGGATCCAGACTATAAACTGCGTTACTGCCAAAATCTAATCTTTGGTCCTTGTGTCATTTCTGACCTTCCCTGAAAATTTCATCCAAATCTGTTAGTCCATGTTTTAGTAATGTTGCGGACGGATGGACAGACAGACAGACCAACGCTGATCGTCACATAACTCCACTGTGTTGGAGTATTATATTATATGATGCTAATTTTTTGCTTTTTAATCAAGTGGCTGACCATTGTTCTCATTTTGTGTGCGTGTTTTTTTTTTTTCAAATAAATATAATTACAATAAAAGAAAGTATTAAGAAAAAGGCATTGTAGTGTTGTGTGCTGCAAAAGGGAGCCTATTATTTTAGGACCCAGACGATCAGGTTCTAGTGCAGAGGCACAATTTAGCTGAAGCTCAGCTTATTCTCAAGTTATTCAATTACCTCCACATCTTCTGCAGGGCATTTTCTCTGGGCTGCTCTTCCAAATTTAGCAATTTTCTGCAGTTTCTTTGTCTGGATGATGGGGTAAGTTTTCTCTGCACCCTAGGGTCTCAATAACCGTACATGATCCCAAAGCAAACTTAGTATAGGGAAAAAGTGGCCCTGAAGTTTAAATAGAAGTAGAGGTAACATTTATACATTACACAGACATGACATCAATAACTGTTCCATCAACTGCAGAGGTGTCAGTGGAATAATAAACCCACATAATAAACAGTCAGTAGTTGCTTTATAAAATTTAACATAGGTTGCATTTACCAGTGTTATTTTCTTTTGTTGTATTCACTTTTTAAAAATGCAAAGGTGACAATAAGCATACTAATATTCTAACCTCCAAACCCTATTAAATAAATTAAGGTTGCTACAACTGAACTATAGTAAGTGCAAAGTTCTGCTGTGAAAGTGCAACATGGGAAGTGACAGCAGAATGTCGTCATAGTGAAATTGCCCTGTCTGTCTGCCTATCTGCCAACTAACACAATCACAGTATTTCACATAAACATACAGTATGCTGAATGTTAACCCCTATAGAGTAGCAGATGTGTAGACTTCACGGCACCACACTGAATACATTTGCAAAATAATGAGTGCAAAGTAATTTTCTTCAGTTTTTGCCTCCTTTAGGCTGCAAGACTGGAAGTTAATTTTAATATTTCCCATGTGTTATGTGAAGATAAGTATGTAGAGATCTGTTAATTAATGACTAACTTTGTTTAATTACTGACCTCCCCTGCACAAATGGTTATGTTTAATGTATTGTGGTTATTATGGGAGGGGAGGCATCAGGGAGCTTGCGTGCTCTTGTTTCCTGTAGTGAAGGTGGTTTTTTGTCCTTTTGCTGGTGCAAGCCTTTCTGTTTTAAGAAAGCAATGCTTTAAAAGTTAGGCATCATC
The DNA here is from genome assembly GCF_022539595.1 of Amphiprion ocellaris. Classification (NCBI taxonomy): domain Eukaryota; kingdom Metazoa; phylum Chordata; class Actinopteri; family Pomacentridae; genus Amphiprion; species Amphiprion ocellaris. The sequence goes on from NC_072779.1 coordinate 23,185,587, forward strand.
TCCAGAGGTGGTGGAGGTACTTTTAGGAAAGTTCTACTTTTTTGTATGAGTTCATTCTTTTTGCCTGCTATCATGTGGGGATGTGACCTTTGTGTTTCAAGAAACCATCTACACCACATCTTGGAATTTCCAGGTTAGAGAAGTCAGGGGCACGTTGCAGTCACTGTTAAAGTGGAAACCAACAAATGGAAAATAACTATTTACTGGAGTCACTAAAATATTGCATTTTAGGGTACATTTACTTGTTTTGGAACCTTGGCAACAAGTGAGTAGCGCTTTCATTGCTGCAGGCTTTTACATTCAAGTAAAGCCATGTAAGTTCAAGCGCTGTTGGTGTGTATTAGAGCAACTTTGAAAAACTCGTATGCTATGCTCCTCGGTCATTCCACCCGAGATCTCTCTCATTTCAGAAATGAGATGTCTCCGACCATCTGTCAGCACAAAGTACTGGCCTCCTGTGACCGGGGAAATCATTCCGAAGTCTCCCGTCTCTCCTCGGGTTCTGGATCTCAGCCGTCGGACCACTAACGAAACAGATCCCCCTAATGGAGGAATATGGCAGAGAAAAGTGCCTCCCATTGATTCTGTTCCCTGGCCAATGCCACCTCAAGGATAGTGCAGCTGAGCTATACTTAGAATCAAGGATGGGGTTGACGTAATATTTCTGATCTTTTATTGTGTTCAAATTTCTCTGTAAGGGCAGAGCTGTGATGAGACTTAACTAATCCTGATGGAGCAATTTCAACATAAACCAGGCAGCTACAGCAGTCAATTAGCAGCAGAATGCTGTAAATATGGCCATTAAATGAGACTTGGCTGGCAGCCTTAGCATACAAGCTGATCACAATGTGAAAGCCCTCCCATGAACGTGTCTGTCAAGCACTAGACAGCACATTACAGTGATTATGTTCAGATTAGCCACTTATTTATTGCTATCTGAGATCGCTGGTGGTGCCCCCTGTATGTCTCTGGTAATAATCAGGAACCAATGAAAACTGCCTGAAGCAGATTTCTTTAACTACATGGACATACATGCTGAAAACTCAACAGGCCGTCTTAGCAAGGAACTTGTAACAGGCGTTTTAATTGGACTAAAATTTACTGACAGAAGACTGACAGTCACATGCCTATCGTGTTAAACAGCAATGACGTTCATTCAAACAGGGACACTAGTCTTCAACACATTGGCATCCCTCTTAAGAAACACAGCATCCCTGTGTAACCATGCTGCACGTTCCCTTCCTTGTGACTCCGCCAAGGAACGTGGCGGAGTTATGTGACGATTGGCATCGGTTTGTCTGTTTGTGTGTTAGCAAAATTACTGAAAAACGGACTAACGGATGCTTTCAGGGAAGGCCAGAAATGACACAAGGACCAAGTAATTAGATTTTGGCAGTGATGCAACCTATAGTTTGGATCCACAGGTTTGTTAAAAAGTTCCGTATTATTACGAGATAGCAGCACGGCGTCACTGTAACTATGACAATTGAACACTACGTCAGCTGCCTGCTGACAATCACATGATTGCGATATCACTACAAATCAACCACTGCAGAATTATTAGGACTTAGCCATCGGAAATGATACAAGGAACAACTGATTAAATTGTGTGGGTGTTTCCAAGTCCCATCAATTCCCACCGACCGCTATGTATTTAGGTCATGCGATTCAGTATCAGTACATAATGTACACATGCATAACACTCGCCTGTGCCCAGCACAAGGTCATTTTGTTTGTGGGTACATCTCTATTAAATGGCCACATTCGATGTTTTTCTATGTGGTTTGTGCCTGCTCCCTGAAACCTCACATTTAATGTACGGAGGCCCATTTGTGCCTCTGTACATTAAGTCAATCCCAAGTTATTGATTCAGACAAAAAGATCAAATATACTTTTTTTTTTTTGCTTCATCATTTTTGACCTTTTCAAGTTAAGATCATTAAACTTGGTACATTAATTTTACTTCATAGTTTTTAGTCAAAAATTATAAAACTCAAAGTTCTTAATTTAAACATTGTCTTATGTCATTTTTTAGGAGTCATGTATTTTCCATAAAGACATGTTATGTAAGCCATAATTTGTATTTAGGTATTTTGACCTACTTTACAGAATACTGTGCTCTCTGAGTGCTGTTCTTGTTGATATTGCATTTTAATGCACAGTTTTGGTGTGGCTGGTTTAGGCACATTGGAATTAATATGTGTTCTCGAATTATTATTGCAACCAGATTTCACTGTGTGAGGACAAGGAAGGAAGCAGGGAATATGTATCACTCTGCAAGCTGATGGTGCTCATTAATATGGATAAAAGTGACTAGGAGTCATCTGGGAAGAATGTCATACCACATTAGATAAATAAGTGGCTGAAACCACTGGCTGTAATGAATTGATTTGCTTCACATTGATCCCCCCCACCCCTCCTCGTTCTCCACTGTTAATCAAATTTGGGAATCATGCTCATGTTTGGAATTTGTGCAATTATAAAATATTAAATATTCCAAGTGAGTGGAGCCTAATTCCATGTTTAACTTTTACACCTTTTGATATTTTTTTTGTGCTCAAAACAAAGGAAAAAAAAAAAGGACTTTTTGCAGTTTTGCACCAGTTTGCTAAATACACAATGATACTATTCTCTGGTTGTTGAATCAGTTCTTACAAATATGATGGATTCTCAAAAGTTGGACATCACAGGAGCATGTTTTGGTATGTTTTTATCTTTATCCGAGAGAAAACCAACTGAGAATGCTTGCACTTCCAATAACACAACAACTTTTATAACACTTCCTATTCAAACATGCATTCACACTCGGGAGCTGACCTGTGCAGCTGCAATCTTCTACTGTTGGCCACTGAGCGGCTCCAGTTGAGCAGCTGGGAGTTCACTTGCTTGGTCAAGGGCATATTGACAGTGATTGTTGGAGAAGAGGAGAGCGTCAGGCAGCTTTCACATGGGCTTTTGTGATACACCCAATCATGGATGATATCTCAAGTATTTCTGTGAGAGCTATGTCATGGGAAGATCGTGAGAGCTGAAATGCAGTGTAAAGAAGGGATCGCAACTCAAAAAAGATGAAAGAGGTTAAAAGTTTTAGCACAGTGCAAGTAACAATTGTCAAAGTAAACTGCGTGTTTAAGTGACAGCTGCTCAGTGAATTATTGTGAACACTCCCACATTATTTCTCCACTTGATGTGTGATTGTCTACTCATAAGGCAACATTTCTAACCTGTGGAGTACCAACAGTTCGTCACTCGAAGATATTCCCGGGAGCTGTTGCTTCAATAATAGATGGAGGTCTGACAGGAGGAAAAACCAAGAAACTATTGTAAACATTTCTGACATACACTGCTTAACTTTAGAAAATCAATAAAGCCAATTTAGCAGGTTTTTCTTGTTTATCAGAAATAGTCCACCTGAAGCGTGCCTGATTTTTGCTCTCTCTCTCTTTTTTTGAGAATAGTATCCCATAAAAGCTATGACCTTTCTCCTGAGTACTTATCATCATCTTTGTCCAAATAAATACCTTCCTTGACTGGCACACTGGAAAGTTGTTTCACAGTCTCACTGCAAACCGCCATGATACTGCACAGAAATCAAGAAGTTAGGCCATCATATCTGTAATACAGTAAACCAATCAACAGATAGTAATTCATAATGGTGGTAAAAAGGTCTAATTAAATGTATTTTCAATTGTGTTCATGGCATAGTGAATTCGTGCAATGTATTGATTTTTTTAAAGTTTTTTTTTGGCCTTTTTCCATCTTTATTGACAGACAGCAGTGAGAGAGAGACAGGAAAGCGGGGAGAATAATAATAATAATAATAATAATAATAATAATAATAATAATAATAATAATAATAATAATAATAATAATAATAAATTTTATTTATAAAGCGCTTTTCCAAAAACTCACAGATGCTGGAATAGGGGAACGTGTACATGCATGTCTTTTCAGTGATGTGGTAATAAAGATATTAAGTGATACTAAAACTAAAGCTGTTTTATTATTTGCTATTAAATACCAAAACCAAGCTCAATATTGGTACTAGAGGTAAAGGGTTGATGTATCAGTATATCACAATGTATCAAAATATATCACATACTATAAATGATGTGGTACGTTAGCATCACAGACAGTAGCTTGTCCGCCTGAGGGGAAAAACAAGTATGTTGTTTAACTGTGAAATGTCTGCATCAAAATAAAATATTTTGTTATATGTACTAATATGGGCTGCACAGTAGCTTGGTGGTTAGCACTGTTGCCTTGCAGCTAGAAGATCCCTGGTTCCTGATCCCAGACCTTCCCGGGATCTTTCTGCATGGAGTTTGCATGTTCTCTCTGTGCATGTGCAGGTTTTCTCCAGGTACTCCAGCTTCCTCCCACAGTTCAAAAATATGCTGCGGTTAATTGGTAGCTCTAAATTGTCTGTCGGTGTGAATGTGTGTGTGATTGTTTGTCTCTCTCCGAGTTGCCCCGTGATAGAGCGGTGACCTGTCCAGGGTGTCCCCTGCCTTCACCCTGAGTCAGCTGGGATAGACTCCAGCCCCCCCATGACCCTAATGAGGATTCAGCAGTCTATAGATAATGGATGGATGTACTAATGAAACATATGTAAAGTTATATCAGTGTCAACCTCAAAAATCCAGTGTCAGTTGGGGTACATTTATGATTTTCCAGTCCATTTTCTTCACTCCTGATAATTGTTCCAATCCTCAAACTCAAGCTATCTGCCAATACTAAGTACCGAGCAGTGCTTTCTTTTCTCCCTGAGTTTAAAATCTTTATTACATTTCCTCCAAGCATGGAACTCATTGGCATCATTGGGCCTTGTTTTCTGAGCTGTTCTCATTTTTCCAATAAACACTATATTCTGTCCATCATTGGTAGTGTTGCCAAGGCCAGAATGACATACTCTATTCTGTATATTTATAATGGCATGAGCCCATTCTTAATTAAACTGGTTGCAAGCACAAAGCCTCACTGTTCAAACAGTGTAAGACATTTTAGGACACTACAGCGACAGTGTTTCCAAACTTTGTAATAAGAGTGCACATATGTGATGAATCTCTATGTGCTGCACGTTCCTCATACCATAAGCTTTCAAGCTGAATGGTATCTTGAGTAAAAATTGGTGAATATTAAGAGATTAAATACATTTATAGTAAACAGAGCAATGTCTTATCATTGGTCGTTACTGATACATCATTGCTGGTGTATATTTTGCCTGATAAATGACTTGTACTTGCAGTACTGTGATGTCACTGTCAAAAGTTGTTTAAAAGTAATGTCTCCATTGCATAGTATGGACTTCTTACAACATTCTTGGTACAACAATGCGGTCTAATAACATATGTAATGCTATCTGTTGATTAAAAAACAAAACACAAGACAACATAACACACTAAATTAGTCAAAATGAGTGACTCATGGTTTCTGAATAATCTAATTCATGTTAGCACATGAATAAAAGTGTGAGTTTTCATGGAAAAAATGAAATTTTCTGGGTTATCCCAAACCATTGAACGGTGGTGTATGTCAGAAAACACATTCCCCTCAAAACATGACTTAGAATGTAGTTTAGTTATATGGGAAAGTGAACAAAAAAGAATCAAGCCACATCCATTAGCTGATGCTAGCGCTGTAAAATGCATCGATTGGCCGCAATAAGTTTTTGTCAACTCTTCACGTCATTTTTCTCTCCTTTGCTCTGCTAATGTTTGTTCTGCTCCGTATGTGTCTATTTTCAAACACAATCAGTCTGATTGGTGGAGTAAGCAGAAAAGACAAGCAGAGAAGAGGAAACAGCAGTAGAGACTTTCACACTAGGCTGACATGCAACAAGTACGTCGAAATTTGGGGCATCGGTGGTGATTGATGTCAATCTCCGTTTATAAGCGCAGGGAGGGTCGATGGTTTCCAAGGACGGCACTCACATCCACTAGCAAGCATTTGTTGCCAATGAATAGAGCAGGATTACAACACAAACAGAGGGAGTGTGGCTTCATTTGCCACTTGGGATGCGGTTACTCCACAGTATCTTTACATGGCAGATAGCTGTTTGCTGCTATTTTAATGCCATATTTATGCTCAAAATCTCACATAAATAAACAATAAATGTTGTGCATACTGTACATTATGCATTGGTGCATTTAACAGATACAAAAAAATACTACATTGCCTGCAAGTCAGTTTTTTTTAATAAACTGATGTCTCTTTACTGTACTGTGCTTTCATAATTCTGTGCTGCATGTTCACCCTATTCACTGATTCAGTGTGTGAGAGAGGAGCTGACATACAAGGTCCCAACTGCTTAAGAGAGAAGATGATGGAAAACTGAGCAGGTCCGTGTTATGTGTGCCCCACATATGTTCATTGTTGTTTCTAGATTCCATGACCAATCAGTAAGAATTGGACTGAGCACACCAGATTTGAAAGAGTTTTATTGTGCACTTAAGCAGTATGGGCCGATACTAAGCTGTTCTATCATTCACTGTAAAACCAAAATGAATGCCTTTATGAGAATACAACTGTTTATTTTAGTATTTTGCAGAGAACTGGTTACGGATGGTGCTAGTATTACCATTAAAAACATTTTTGCAGTTAAGATATATTGAAACAAGAAAAGCACTCAGAGAGCGCAGTACCCCGCCAAGGAAGCTCAGTTGTTTAATCATTTCCAATGACTGAAATCTTGAAAAAATTCGTGGCAGAAATCACAGCAACATAGAATGCGGGTTAACCCTAACCCTGTGTCATTTCTGACCTTCCCTGAAAATTTCATTGCAATCCGTTTTTGAGTAACGTTACTAACAGACAAACAGATGGAAAAACGTACGCCGATTGTCGCATAACTCCACCGTTCCTTGATGGAGTAATAACTATACAGGCTGCCCTTTGTTGTTTGTGCCAGCATGTTTCGTTAAGGCTGGCCATTGTTGTCACATTCCTGAGTATAAGTGAAGGAAAAAGTTCCTAGTTAATATATCTGAGCTACAACTAACATGTCCTGATGCAGTTTGAAGTGATTCACTTTTTATGGTTTTTGAGTGTGTGGGAGGATGACAACCTGGTCTAAATAATAAGTTCTTGACTCTGACAGGGTCTAATTAATTCCTCTGTGTAAGCTACTTTATAACCTTTACCGTTCATACTGTTACAGTCTTGGCAGTCAAACCAAAAACCAATGGTTGGCTTGAAGTGCAGTGAGCCGTAAGGAAGATATAGACTATAATGATCACTTGGTAAAAAAGAGCTGGAAAATATGAAGTTGAGAGTAAAAGACAAGCTATAAAAAGGACACTTTTCACCCAGATGTAATAAAAAGAAGAAAGGTTACATCGATTAAGCATTTAATAAAAAGAAGGTACTTTATGTCTAAAATCCTGAAAAAGAGAGGAAAAAAAGCATAAAAGAAATGCCAGGAACCAAGCCTTTCTTCTATGTTTCCATGCACCAGTGTCTATATTAAGATTGTTGCAGCATGTTGTTTTAGGATCCAGCCTTGTTGCAACCCACGAACAGCATGTGGCTGTCAGGGATTTTATTTATGAATCTCTTGAATAGAATGTTAAATGCAGTTGGCAGAAGTTACACAATAAAGCAATGTGTACCTGTGGAGCAAAGTAAAGATAAAATAAATCAATCTTCTCTTTCGACTCACTTTTTTTCCCCTAGACATCGTTTGTATCTGGTTTCTATTTACAAAACCCACTTGAGCATACATATAACTCAGTTAAGATGAAATCAGGAAGGAAAAACAACTGTCTTTCTGACACGTGTACACCTTTCAGTTTGTCAGCCTTATGTTTTCTTATCATATGACTCACATTCATGCAGTGTTTTCTGTCTTCCAGAAGCTCAAGAAGGCTATATATTTATGACCAGTTCTAGGTGCATCATTTATCATCAGTAGTTTTAGTTCCAGGTTTTTTAGTGGGACTCATACTAGGCTTTGCATAAGAATCAGTCTAACAAACACATTTATTCGTAATTATGACGGATTTGGAAGAATTTATTAAAGAAATTTACAAGTTTTTCTTTTGCTGAATTACGCTTACATGACATTTTTATATATAATATTTTATATGCCCCCATGCCCACAACAGCCGTGGCTGTAGGCATGTTTTTAGGTAGTCCATCCAACAAGGAACACCTTGATATACACTACCATTCAAAAGTTTGGACACACTTTCTCATTTAATGCTTTTTCGTTATTTTCATGACTTTACATTGTAGATTGTCACTGAAAGCATTGAAACTATGCATGAACACATATTAAATTATGTAGTAAATAAAAAAGTGTGAAAGAAGTCAAAAAATGTTTTATGTATTATTTTAGTTCTTCAAAATAGCCACCCTTTGCTTTGATTACTGCTTTGCACACTCTTGGGATTCTCTCCATGAGCTTCATGAGGTAGTCACCTGAAATGGTTTCCACTTCACAGGTGTGCCTTGTAAAGGTTCATTTGTAGAATTTCTTGCCTTCTTAATGGGGTTGGGACCATCAGTTGTGTTGTGCAGAAGTCAGGTTGGTACACAGTTGACAGCCCTATTTGACAACTATTATAATCCATATTATGGCAAGAACCAATCAGCTACGTAAAGAAAAATGACAGTCCATCATTACTTTAAGAACTGAAAGTCAGTCAGTCTGGAAAATTGCAAAAACTACTAAAATTACACTGGTGATGATGTGGTGACATCCCATATCCAAAAAGTCACAGGTCTTCTTCACTGAGGCATCATAATGTGCAACAAGACCTTTTGTGCCTGCATTCAGCATCATAACTCATAACAGAAGGGGAGATTGTGACCATATTTCACATTTGGTTGGATACTAAATTGGTGCCCACTTTGAAGCTGTGGTTATTGTATAGACCTTCTGTGCTGCCAGATAGAAGATGTGTGGGAAGCATCCATGTTTTAGAATATGTAGTCTCTTCGTAGTAACATATCCCTCCATCCACCCAACCATCTGTCTACCGTCATGCATACAATGTTGTGTTCTAGCAACTAAATACAAATACACTCAAACTCTTCGCTTCATATATCAAATGAGTTTCAACAGACATGGATGTAGACAATAACTTGAGCACCACCTACTGATATCCAAATCACACTGTGCCTGAGCTCAGTTTTGTCTCCGTCAGTATTGCAATATTACCAGCTCTTGAAATCTCTGCTTTTAAACTCTTATTCATGCTGAATAAATACAAAGTGTTGCCTTTGTCTCTTTGACTTTATTAAAGACCTGTAGCTTCACACAGTATAACATCCATACTGTCTTTAAACTGGGAAGGGCTGTGCACAGTCTGCGCAGGTGGCACAACAGCAGTAACTTAATTAATTTAAATCCTCTGACATGACTTTGTGATGGTACATAGCACACCTAGATGCTTCGCTGCAGTGCAAACAGCTGAGTGGTTGTACAGATTCACAGTTTCTACAGTGAAATCATAACAAAGCGGTTATGCTCAGCATGAGTTCAGCACGATCAAAGCCGTCACAGATACATTTTTATTTTCAGCGAAAGTCAAAATATCATTTACTCTGGAGAATCACAGTATTTTTTCTAAAGTCTCAAGCGGATTATCACAAGGAATGTTCAGTCCTGCTTCTTGAATGCTGTAGTATCTACAGTAGCAGCCTAACTGCACGCATGGGACTAATCTGATCAATGAAAACACAATCTAAACAAACAAATACAACTCTAGAAATAGATAATTTACCCAATGAGGAAAAGCTAATTATTATAATTGATTTATATTTAACTGTCAAAAATATATCTTTTCGTGTACAGAAAGAATGTCATTGTTTCTACAATGAATTAAATGCAAATAATAATTTGATCTTCTCCTGCAGCGTATTTGAATAATAGCCTATATATTTAAAGATGTTGCAATACTGTTATTTAGGATTTTACAGATCTTTACGGAGATAAATTTTTTGCCCCCTTTATTCCATTTAAAATATGCCCTCATCCAATTTGAATAGATTTAATCTGAGACGTCTGACTCAGAGCACCGATACATGGGAGATGGACAGATTTCAGCTCATGGGATAGATAGATAGATAGATAGGAAATCCTTCCAAATCCATAAAAACTTCAGACAATCCACATCTATAGGCCGTACAGCATGCGATTTTCACCTGAACTATTATCAAGCAGCTAAAGTCTCGATGAAATACTCTTGTATGGGGGGTTGCCCTCATCACAAATCCCAGTTTAACCCCTGCTTACTCTTATGAGCAAATCTCACCAAAGTGCTCCTCATGATCAGGTGGTATTCAACAGTCTGAAACAAGTTTTACCTAATCCGACTTGGAACACCTCCCTGAAGCCTCACAGAAAAAAAGAACATTTTATTTAAAAAAAAAAGAAGAAAAAAAAAAGTCCATGCATTATGCTCCTGCCACTCTTAAAATTAGGTGTTGCCAGACTGGGAGAAAACCAGCTTCCTTGTGAGTTCTGTCTGAGGTTGCTCTGGTGGGAATCCTGTCTATTGGTAGTCAAACTAAAGTTTTTCATCACTTGTGTCAGCCAGGTGCACAACACCTTCTCTAGTCTTGCAAGTTCACTTAGGTAATCCTTTTCACTTACCTTACAGTGTAGACTAAACATACTGAGTGTTTTTCAGAAGTTTATTCAGATTATATCTTTTCAGAGCATTGATATTTGATCCTTGGTCAACTCTTCTCTCTTTCACTGTCACACTCATAATAAAATGATGTTCTACTACATAGGCCTTATTTAAACTGCCAGCATTTTTTGACTCTGGTTCCATCCAGACTGATTTCAGAAAGTCTGAGAAAAAAATTAAATAAAAATTTTGCTAACTGAATGAGAACCAGGTTTTGGAGGTAGTTTTAACATAATTACAAATGTGCCTCCTTTGCATCACTTCCAATACGACACACGACATTGATGTCAAACACAGAACAGTGGACGTGCTGAACGTGTTGAATCCATGCTTCTACTAGCAGAGCGCTATGGAGAACAACAGTCTGTGGGCAGACGCTTCAGAGGGAAAGCTTCTGTACAGGCAAAGCTGAAAGGAACATACTGCGTCACCAGCGTGGCTACACAGTTACTGACACCTACATTGTTACCACAGCAACCCATGCAGATAGGTTGGTAATGTGTGAACATACAAATCTGATTTAATCACTGGTAATGTAGACAGTCTAAATCTGATCTGATTTAAGAAGATGACACAGGATTAGCCTAAGTTCTTAGAAACCATTTGCAACCTCAAGAAGAATGTTGATTCCACTGAGAATAGCTGAAATAATACATAGAAATGTGAGCTAACTCAGTACTCTCATCCAGCAGCAAATGGCTGAAGTTAATTCACCTGACAAGCAAAGATGGCTAACCTTAAAGTTAGGAGAGCAAAGAGGTTTCAACCTAATATAAAACCAGCTTGAGAAGGCGAACGGGGGCCATTATTAGGATCAATGACCAAAACGCCAGCAAAGGAAAACAAACAAAAAAAATAATAAAATACAAAGCACTATCTCATTGTTTGTGTGAAGAGGAGAGATGCTTCAGTTATTTTCAACCCAAAACTGCCCCTAGTGAGTCTCCAAGGAGAGACATGTCAAACTAATTTCGAGCAATATTTGCGAAAAAATATATATACATATACACTACCATTCAAAAGTTTGGGGTCACTTAGAAATGTCCTTATTTATTTTAAGAAAAGCATTTTTTCAATGTAGATAACATTAAATGAATCAGAAATACAGTCCAGCCATTGTTAATGTGGTAAATGACTATTCTAACTGGAAACAGCTGATTTTTAATGGAATATCTACATAGAGGTACAGAGGAACATTTCCAGCAGCCATCACTTCTGTATTCTAACAGTACATTGTGTTAGTCAATGGTGTTGAAAAGCTAATTGATGATTGTGTAATTATGTTAGCACATGAATGAAAGTGTGAGTTTTCATAGAAAACATCTTTTAGCACCCCGCTCCCATTCAACAACTTTCAAACGGTAGTGTATATTTTTAAATTGTAATTGACAGGTGTGGAAGTGGGGCATATACTTCTGAACATACGTAAATGTGACACTCTGGCCACAAAATTAGGGGTGTCTTTGTCTGAATTGATTTACTGTTTTGTAGTGGCACCTCTGCCCCTGAGCATATTTAATGTAAGTTCAATATAGAATTAGTAATTTTACTGTTTTCTCTTCCAGCACACATTTTTATGTCTACATGCCTTTTCTTGTATGAAAGCTTGTTGAACAGTGAGCGGATTGCATTGGAATCATTTAATTTTAAGGCAGAATTTTGCCCTTCATTCAAATTTGTCCAAATTTAGCCATACACTACTGTTCAAAAGTTTGGGGTCACCCAGGCAATTTCATGTTTTCCACAAAAACTCACACTTTTATTCATGTGCTAACATAATTGCACAAGGGTTTTCTAATCATCAATTAGCCTTTCAATACCATTAGCTAACACAATGTAGCATTAGAACACAGGAGTGATGGTTGCTGGATGGTTACCAGACAGCTGTCAGATGGATCAGCCTGGACAAGATGCTTAAACGAGTTTGGGATCTGAGAGCAGAGATTCAAGATTTGGACATTGTACATCATTGTATTGTGTAATCTACTGTTTTTATTGAGATATATATTAAGCAGAGCTTTTAAGTGTACTTGTCCGGCCCTTAACAACCGTCAAAGTTTCTCATGTGGCCCCATATGAAAATTAATTGCCCACCCCTGGTCTAGACTGTATTTCTGATTCATTTAATATTATCTTAATTGAAAAAAAAAAACTGCTCTTCTTTCAAAAATAAGGACATTTCTAAATGACCCCAAACTTTGAATGGTAGTATAGGTTTCGCTGAGTCAAAAAGGGTCCTGCTGATATTTACATGGGTCTCATGAGTTTTCTTTCTGAATCTGGGTAACTACATTTCGGCCGATATACATCGCCATCTCTTTTCTTAAGCTTGCCCATGTTCATGTGTTTCCATGTAAATCTATCTGTATCCTGGTGTGAGCGTATGTGTGATAAGTTAATTGTCGATATCCAATTAGCACCTGTCAGAATTCGACTGAGATGGCAGATGGAGGAGAGAGAAGCTTGCAGAATTTCAGCCGTGAGCTGAGAGGAGGTAATCGGGTGTGCAACATTATTACACTTTATAGGTGGAATATTTTGCTGTAAGCTTTCAGCGTTGAAACAGTGCAAAAGGGCCTGAGGTAAATATTATAATAGTTACTGCTGCACCTTGAAATGTAATGATTTAAATAATTTGTCCGAAGGGAGTAAATTTGGATAAATTATCTATCTTAGAGCTGAACTGTCAAAGACCCTTTTTACTTGAGATGTTTTTTTTTTTTTGTCTGTTTTTTTTGGTGGTAAATCTGTGAGGCTTTTTTCTTACCTTCCCGTGAGCACATAAACACACCAACAGCAATTTCAAAACTTTGCTTTGGAAGTCTTCTTTGCTGGTTTAATTTAAACTCAGTAGCTCCTTTCTATACCTGAAGGTATTAATGGGAACAACTCCAACAGCATACTGCCTGTGAGATGCAAAAAGTTGTTGTCGACACACAGGGACATAAAAAGCATGTGCACGTTTGTTTCCCCAACACTTTGATTGATTCAGGGGATTGTTTACTTGCCCTTCTTTAATGAAATATACTCATTTAAAACCAAGAAATAATAGTCAAGAGGTAAACATTAATGAATTAAATATATCAGTAGTAGATGTTTGAAGAAAAACACACACACATAAAATGTTCATTACCGACTATCGAAAATCAGTTTAAAGATATCAGTAATTTTCTGTTGCGTCTGATGTTTTAATAGCATCATTTTCATCCAACAATTCTGTGTTTTCTGTAAGTGTCTCAAATAATATTAACATATTGTATGTATGTGTTTGAGAAGTTGCACATGAAGCCTATGGTAACTTTTGAAATCTGTCAAAAGAATCAGAGATGAAAGTGCAGTAATTAGCAATTTCCATCTGTTCCATCACCTGAGGAAACAGCCCTTCTGTGCGTGTTTAAAGAGGTGAGGATAAATCAAACAAACATCTTGGCTATGGCACAAATGTTTAAGGAAAACTAAGCGAGCCCCGCTTTTAACCCAGCTTTTCATCTGAGAAATAAGCTGATATGCCCATCACTTAATGGGCCTCCAGACTTTTGGAAAGACAAAATAAAATTAAGCACTGAACTTCAATATCATTATTCTGTCATTATTATTTGTTCTTTTCAGGAGAAAAACCAACTCGTACGCCTCTAATAGTATACTCACCGGGAGGGGATAATTATGACACATGGCCCACTTATCTCAGACGGTGCGGTGTTAAGCATTTAAAATGAAACTGCAGGATATTTCTGGTGCAGCAGCTGAATGGCGCTCGCCTCAATCTTGAAAAATACTGCAGCTTGGCTTGCACAGGATGAGCTCAGTCTCAATATCAGGCCTTCATGTCATGAATATTGAGGCTGTAGGCATTTAACCTTCTACTGGCTGTCCGGTGTCCCTTACCTGGCATTGAGAATAATGAGAACTATGAAAAACAGACTGTTGACAGTGACCCCTTTAGCTCAACACTAAATTTATAGCTGTCAAGTGGAGACGACACTCTTGGCTTCTATGGGGGTCACAGCTATCATGGCCATAAAGGTTTAATTACAGGGCTGGAAACTGGCAAGTGCACACTGTCATGCATAGTCATACATGGTTTACGGTGCAGTGCAGCTTTAGAGATATGCAAATGAACACACTTTCTAATACATTACAGACAGAGTATGTAGAATTTAATGGCAGATATTTCAAGCTGCATGGCAGCTTTGATGATGCCTTAAGCAAAGCGAAAAATTCACTAACATCGGTGTTTCTACCCAGAAGATTTATTTCATTACTCCACCAAAGAGCGCGGCAGAGTTATGTGACGATTGGCGTATGTTTTTCTCTTTGTTTGTGATGGCGCAACATTACTCAAAAACAGATTAACAGGTTTGGATGAAATTTTCAGGGAAGTCAGAAATGACACAGGGGCCACCTGATTAGATTTTGGCAGTGATGCTGCTTATAGTCTGGATCCACCGATTTGTTAAGGATTTCTGTATCATGGCGTCACTGTAACTGTGAAAACAAGTGAATACTACAGCAGTTGCCTGTGGACGATCACATGATTGCGATCCTACTACAAATCGACCACTGCGGACTTATCGGGACTTATCTGTCAGAAATCATACAATAACTGAGCAGCCTTGGTGGAGTGCTTTGCTCTCTGAGTGCTTTTCTTGTTGTTAAAGTGTTTCAACAAACTCCGATTTACCCTTTCCTCTGAATCCTAAATGATCCCAAATTATTATTACACTACTGTTCAAAATTTTGGGGTACCTTAGAAATGTCCTTATTTTTGAAAGAAAAGCATTTTTTTTCTTTTTTTTTTTTTTTAAAGAAAAGCATTTTTTTTCAATCAAGATGACAAAAAATGAATCAGAAATATTGCGTAGACATTGTTAATGTGATAAATGACTATTCTAGCTGGAAACTGCTGATTTTTAGTGCAATATCTCCATAGGGGCACAGAGGAACATTTCCAGCAACCATCACTCCTGTGTTCTAATGCTACATTGTGTTAGTTAATGGTGTTGAAAGGCTAATTGATGATTAGAAAACCCTTGTGCAATTATGTTAGCACATGAATAAAAGTGTGAGTTTTCATGGAAAACATGAAATTGCCTGGGTGACCCCAAACTTTTGAACGGTAGTGTATTTATTTTTGTTGATTTTTTTTCATATTTCTCTCTGCAGACTAATTTGTATCACAAGCTAAAATAAATGCACTCCAAATAAATAATAAATAAAACAAATAAAAAACAACAGAAGAAAAGAAGGGCCATTAATAGCGCTGTGCTGGTGAAAGGTCCACAATTTTACCTCACGGGTTGCATAGATAACTGGCAATTTCCCTTTGCTATTCCTGCTAATTTTACTCTTGAAAATACTCTAAAATGTTGCTGGCTTACAGGTCATGCTCAACATCTCGTGGAAAATCACCTCTTGAAGTGTTTTGCACTGAGACAGCCACTATTCTGCTTAAAATTATCATTTTAAAGCATTTCCCTGCTATTGTGGGCTGTTTGTCTGCTGGGTCAAAACCCTTTTCCGTTATTCTGGGCACCCAGATTGATTACTTTATGATATACTTATGCATATATGTATGCAAATAACCAGAAATTGTGTTTAATAACATCAGCATTGATGAGGATGGATTAGTCAGTGCAAAACACTGAGTAAGTGCCAAAAGGAGGGAATAGTTCTTTTATGAGGTTCATGGCTTTTAGGTAGCATCTACCTCACTGTAGAAGGTGATCTGTGACCAAAGAAAGGTACCTTGATGGTGCTGTTATATGATATACCAACACTTTAAAATGACTGTGATATGTTGCTGTTAAAACCAATACTGAGTCCTGTTTTATTTGTATCATAGAGCCGCTTTTCAAATCATTTACAGTTATGTGCAACAGCAGGCAAAGTGGGTGTGACAACTGTGTTTCTCTCTCCAGCATCTTTCACAGCCCAAAGACATGACTACAAATCCAAGTGCTGATAATGACTTTCTGTAGCTTGTGCATAAGACAGACACGTTAAGTGGAACATGTAATCATTTCACTTAAGCGACAATCAGGGAAAGCCAACACATAACCGCTAATCCCATCTGCAAAGCATGTTTTAAACTTGTGCAGACTGAGGGAGCTTACGTGTCTAACTTAAGCCCCCTTTCAAACACGGGACATGAGTGGCTTTAAAGTATTGTAGTCATTCAGACACAGATCACTTATCCTTTAATGTTCTTGGCTGCGTTCACACATACGCAGATATTTGTCAGTCAGACTAAGACAATACCCAGAGTGATGCATAATGCATAATAATGCAATAATATACTGAAACTAAAGCACTAGCAGCTGATCAAGGTGTCGAATTAACAGCCCGTTTTATCTCTGATTTCTAAAACAGTGACACTCACAGCTCAACCTGAGGATGGCTGCGATGTAACTAAATATTTTACTGCCGCTGATACTGTAAACTGTGAAGAAAAGTTCACTGCGACCTGCTGTTAGATCCTAATTGGCCCGTTTTCCATGTCTAGATAATTTATAGCTAAACCTAATTAATGAAGTTACTAGTGTTCCGTGTGTAAATGCTACAGTTTGCTCTCTTTGGAGACACTCATAGATCCTGCTGCTGCCTGGTGCTGCAGATTTGTAATAAACTATGAAGAAATAGTCGTAAACAGCTGGAAACTAAACGACCATTCTGTGTGATTGTTCACCTGTCTGATGTGAAGACATGTAGACCTACACGGTGTGACCTGCCATCGAGTCCTGGTCCTGACTGAGCTGCTCTTCATCCTCTTTCTGGGATCATTTTGAAAATGTAATTAATCATTGTTGCTGTTCCATTTGAGCGCAATCCACACTCATAGGGATCCTGCTGCTGTCTGATGCTGCAGGTATTAATCCAAGAGCCAAAAGGACAAACTCACTCATACATTCATAATTGGTGAGTATCATTAATCTTTAAACTGTTAGTGTCTGTTTCCATTGCAGTTATGTTTTATTATTATTACAGACATTTCAGTTTGTAGCCAAATAGATTTAAAATTGTCAGGGAAAGTCAGTGTTGTGATTTTGGCACACAGACCGAGTACTAAGCATCTCTGTGATGTTTTTTTGGACAAATACCGATGTCAATATTTTATATTAAAACCCTTCCCTTAATCACTTCGCACAGCTCAAAGTACTGCTGCTTGTTGGTCTATCCGTTACTGTGACAGCTCAGTTCACAGTGGTGTCATGTTGAAGTGATACAGAAATGTTACAGCCTAGTTATAATGTTATAATGATCAATTTCTACTAAATCAGTACTGGTAAACGTTAAATGCATTAGTGAAAGCTGCAACGTTTTCGTCCATTATTGTTTCAATTACTACAATATGTGCTAAGCAGAGCACAGACCAGCCAAGAGAGTGTGTTTAGTCTTTTAAATACTGTTCAAAAAGTGATATCTGGTTTTAAGTATGAAGTTAAATATAAAATATTTATTTATAGGGGACATTAAGATGGCTGCATACTATGTAAAAGCTTTAACCCTCCAGTTGTCTTGGGGTCATTATGACCCCAAATAAAATCTTTTTCCTTCATATACTTTTATGTAAACAAGGTCTATTTGGCCCAAATTTCTAAAATGAAGGGAAAAAGGATGATGGATGTGCTCTTGGTGTCCAATCAATAGTGATTAAAATGGATAATCCACCAGAAAATTTATAATAAGGCAAAGCTGCCTTACTGCACGATACAAATCCTCGGCAAACCTTTCTTATATTTTCATGGAACTAAAAATTAATATATATATATGCACTACCATTCAAAAGTTTGGGACCACTTAGAATTGTCCTTATGTTTGAAAGAAAAGCAGTTTTTTTTGCTTTTTTTCAGAATTTTTCTCCTGACTGAACATTTATCGACATATACAAAATATTAATATGATTGCGATAAAAGTATTTACATGCTCAGTTTGTATAGATGAGAGGTGAATAAAGCCCTGAATTTCTATATAGCGGTTTTACTGAACTGGAAAACAGCAACTTCATAACGGAGCAGCCCAACATCATATTTTATTTCAGTCTTTTTTTGTTGTAAATTGCTACAGGGCTGAACTTTTAAGTGACCATCCCCTGCTTGTGCCTGTCAGCATGAACCATTACTGGAGCCAGGCCTTCTTTGTGCTGCCTCTATATTACACAGTATGGCTTCGGAGTTTTATGTCTTCCAGTTTGCAGTAGTCCATCCCAAAGACGTAGAGGAAGAACACAGCAACCACATAGGAAAAACAGAACACTGTCTGATGTTATAAATAAAAGATAATGTCTCAATTTTGGAATGAAGTACAAATAGTATGGTGATTTTCTTACATATGAAACAGTTTGGCAAGGTGCCCCAACAGATTAATACCTAAACAGGAACAAAAGTGCTGAAATGAATCATTGATGATGCCGTGTTTGTGCTCTCATGGATTCAGAGCTCACATTGGAGGAAAATCTATAGCTGTGAGGGAGCACAGGGTCAATGATGTTGTTCTCCACAAAGTGCATTGCACTCATTTGTCTGCCTCACTGGTGGCACATTTGCCCAGCAAATAAAATAGAATGCATCCTGACCATGGTAGTACATCTGATAAAATTAGCTCTGGAACAAGGGCAGTGCCACCTTCGTAAGCCTTGATAGTGGTCTATCTTTCGGGTGCACTTTCAAACTTTCCAGGACACTCGTTGCTCTAAATCCGTGCACTTCTCTTGAGTGAAATGAGCCGTGTCGCTAAACATGTAGCTCTGTTAAAAAAAAAAAAAAAAAAGTTGAGCACTGGTTCAAAATGTTTGCATAGCTTCACGACTTTTGATGTTTCATCTGAAGCCTAGAAGAGATTTTTTTTCACAGAGTGATTTCTGATCACGCTTCCCTTTAATTCACTGCTGAAAGTACTCATTTTCTTGTGATCAACACAGCAGTTTTTGTGATGAAGTTGCCAGACAAAATGGACAAATGTGACGTACTGGAACAAACTTTATTATTACTCCACCATGGAACGTAGCAAAGTTATGTGATGATTGCCGTTGGTTTGTCTGTTTGTCTGTCTGTTTGCAGCATTACTAAAAACTGGATGGAATTTTCCGGGAAGGTCAGAAATGACACAAGGACCAAGTGATTAGATTTTGGCAGTGATGCAGCTTATAGTCTGGATGCAAGAATTTGTTAAAGATTTCTGTATCATTGCGAGATAGTGGCATGGTGTCACTGTAACTATGACAACAAGTGAACACTACGCCAGCTGCCTGCGGACAATCACGTGATTGTGATCCTACTACAAATCGACCGTTGCAGAAAGCGAATTGTTTAAAGATTTCATCCGTCAGAAATCATACGACTGAGCAGCCTTGGTGGAGTACTGCGCTCTCTGAGTGCTTTTCTTGTTCTCTCTGTGACATACCTTTAGTATCCCTGTACTGAACTTCAGTCTGTATTTGCAGACCATTTTTAAAACACCTCAGCAGTTCCTAGAGGGTAATGCATATCCAGATCACTGTGCCTGCTCTGACTGACTGGTAAACAGTCAGTCTGAGTAGGAACTGCAGTGGAGATTACACAGGAGTACTTTAAGCTTGTGAAGCAAGAAATCTGATGCTGTGTGCATCATTTCTTTATCAACAGGATGGAATTCATCCATCAGATAAGGGGTCAGTTGCATAAAATGAAAGTCTTAGGTTGATTTAGAAATGGCAAGGTGGAGCAGTCTGATGAAGGATCTAGCCCAGTTACTTCCATACAACATTTCAAAGATCACCTTAAAACTCCCTTGTAAAATGTTTTATTGCACAATCAGCCTATATCATGAAAGTCTCACTCCTCTCCCACTCAATTTAAAACATTGTGCATTCACAGGTTTTGAGCCAAATAAAATTCTGCTGTTTGTTTGAGCAAGTATTTGCATCAAACCGATCACATCTTACTTTCTTGTTAAGCTTACGCACAGTAACTTTCAATTTGGTTCAAATGGCAAGCTCAGAATCCTTAATTTTTATGTGAGGTAGAAGGTATCAACAACTGATGATTCCAAATTGATTTGTTTGATATCTTCCAGTCTTTTAATTAAAACAAATTTGGAACATTGGCAAACAATTTCCAATCGGAGCATCTGTTAAGATGTCTGAAGATAACAGTGGCAAAGTGGCAATGCAGCCAAAGAGTTGCTTTGGTTTGTCCTTTCTTATACTTCTTGTAGTAGTACTAGCTGAGGAACTGTAATTAATTGGTACATTAGTGGCAGTTTATAAAAGCCAAGATAAACGAGATAAACATAGATTATAAATAAATAAATTGATAAATAAGACAGATAAGAGCAACGGATAAGCACAAGATTTATAGTATGGATATTCTGGGACGGTGAGTGTGGTTCTTATCTAAGCAAGGCAGGGTTTTTAAGCAATCAACAATGATTCACTGTGAGTAAAATTAAAAGGCTTTATCTGCATGAAATGGTGCAGATTTAATGGGGATACATAGTGTGCTGATGAGAAGAGAACAGTTCATAAGTGATTAGAATTCATCCTAATGAATTTAGGATAAAAGTACTGCAGAGTCAAACAGTGTGGTATAGTTGTTTTTTTTTTTTTTTTCTTCTTAAATATGGTGTAACACTCCCTAAATTGTTTACCATTGTACATATTTTGATGCCATCTGTGTCACCGGTGGACCACATGTGCATTCCTCTTTATTTATTTATACTGAATGCTTCTGCAGTTGTGTTACTTCATTTTCAGCTGACTTATTGGTTTGTTTGAAACCCATTTCCACACTTGGAATGGGTGTGTTTGGTAGCAGATGCTTCCATTTCAGACCTGAGCACAAGTACACACACACACACACACACACACACACACACACACACACACACACACACACACGCGCACACACACACACACACTGCACTGAAATCATGCCTCCATCAGCTCTGCCTTGTCTGTCGTACAGATATCGATTTACAGGCCTGTTATGAGCTGGCTCTGAAGCCACCTCTGGAGTTTTATAGAAACATGATAAACATCATCAATCTCTTTGTACAGGCTTCAAAAGGTGGCAGATGGTTCATAGCCTTTTAATCAATTGGCATTCAGTGGTCCAATATAGTACATGTAATGGCGCCTCAGCTGCTTTGGCCTACTGTGGTGTGAGTTGATGTTGTTAAAGTCACTTTAAAGCACCTGTTAGTTTTAGCTTCATCCAAAAATAATTTATTAACCTAAAATTAAATCCTAAGACAGTGGACATACAGTAGTTTCACTATCAGCGTGTGTTCTGTGTTAAATTAGTAATTGTCGAAAATATAACTGACTTCCAAAGAACACTCCTTATTGTATAAAGCACAGCTCTGTAAGTACAGCCATTTGTCAAAACGAAACATTTACAGGATTATGAGACTACAATTTCATGCCAAAAAAAAAAAAATCTAACTTTTCTAGACAAAATATCACATTATTGTCTCCCTACTAGAGTGTGGGCTACTTAGTTATTAAATCAGAGGCTGGTTTGAGGAGGAATGGGCACAGGAGATTCTGAACAAAAGGTTTTAGAACAATTGACCAATTAGATTGTTTGATGTTTGTGTTAAAAATATCCAATAGAACAAAAAAAGTTGTATCTGTATACACGAGCATACACTACCAGTCAAAAGTTTGAACACATATTCTCATTTAATGATTTTTCTTTATTTTCATGACTATTTACATTGTAGATTGATAGAACATGCATGTAGAGACCATCTGTTCACCTTTTCTGCGTGGCACAAAGACAGGGTGGGTGGAACCAAAGATCTCAAATTTGGACTCATCAGACCAAAGCACAGATTTCCACTGGTCTCATGTCCATTCCTCGTGTTTCTTGGCCTAAACAAATCTCTTCTGCTTGTTGCTTTTCCTTAGTAGTGGTTTCTTAGCAGCTATTTGACCATAAAGGCCTGATTGGTTCAGTGTCCTCTGAACAGTTGATGTAGAGATGTGTCTGCTACTAGAACTCTGTGTAGCATTTATCTGGGCTCTTATCTGAGGTGCTGTTAACTTTCCATTTCTGAGGCTGGTGACTCAGATGAACTGATCCTCAGCAGCAGAGGTGATTCTTGGTCTTCCTTTTCTGGGGTGGTCCTCATGTGAGCCAGTTTGGTCGTAGCACTTGATGGTTTTTGTGACTGCACTTGAGGATGTATTCAAAATTTTTGCAGTTTTCCGTACTGACTGACCTTCAATTCTTAAAGTAATGATAGACTGTCGTTTATCTTTACTTAGCTGATTGGTTCTTGCATTAATTTGGATTCTAACAGTTGTCAATTAGGCCTGTCAACTGTGTACCAACATGACTTCTGCACAACACAACTGATGGTTCCAACCCCATTAAGAAGGCAAGAAATTCCACAAATGAACCTTGACAAGGCACATCTGTGAAGTGAAAACCATGTCAGGTGATTACCTGATGAAGCTCACTGAGAGAATGCCAAGAGTGTGCAAAGCAGTAATCAAAGCAAAGGGTGGCTACTTTGAAGAATCTAAAAGATAAAACATGTTTTGACTTATTTCACACTTTTTTGTTTACTACATAATTCCATATGTGTTCATTCATAGTTTCGATACCTTCAGTGAGAATCTACAATGTAAATAGTCATGAAAATAAAGGAGAACCATTAAATGAGAAGGTGTGTCCAAACTTTTGACTGGCAGTGTACATTCTCTGTTGTGTTCACTACACAATAGAGTTTTCAGTATCAAATTGATACCAAAATTCTGATGACATGATGGTACTTATTTTCTATGGCAGCTAAAGTACTGCTGTCATGATGCGTTTTTGGATGCGATAGGTCGCTTGATAGGCATGGGGCTCGGCAGCGTCACCATAGATGACTGACATTCGATGATGCTCGTGTGTGTGGTTGTTTGTGTGTGTGTGTGTGTGTGTGTGTGTGTGTGTGTATGTGTGTGTGTGTAAAAGGCTAAAGCATCACAGGCTATACCCTCCTACAACCATGCAGACACTGGCTGCACTTGGTTGGAAGAAAGCTGCGCTTGTAGACTGCCTGCTCTTGGATTTCAAACCAGACCAACATGTCAGCTCATTTGGGAACTTTTTCTTATATTACTAAAACAGCAAGCCAAAATGTGCCCTTGAAAACATCTAAAGTAGGAAATAAGCCATGCAGCTAGATTGACGGCGGTTAGTTCAAAAGTCATTCTGGAGTTTCCATATATGTCAAGTGCTGGTTGGATGCACCTGATGGGCATAAAGTAGCCCAGCCCTTAATGTTATGCAAATTAGGAGATGGAAACATAATGCCCCATCTCTCAAAATTCATCACAACGCTACTAGAAGGCACTGAGATTATAACGTTGAACATTTGAAGTATATTAAGTTCTAAAGAGGTATTTCTGTATATAGTCTGCCCTGACTGATATAAAAAGGATGGAGGAGTTGACTCAGCTCCTCTCAAAGCAGTTTCAACATAAAAATTAAACCTTCATGCAATAGTTTTAGCTACATGTAATGTCACAGGGCAACCAGAGTCAATAGAGTAAGTCTTACTGGAAATCACTGCAGTGGATGAGTCGACTGTCAGACGATCCTCGGGGTCTTTCTGATCACATGTGCATATGGGAAGACCTTAAAATTTCATGATCCTCTCTTAAAAGCAAGCATTTTCAAGACCTTGGCTAATGTTTTGAGCATCTCTTAATTTCTTCAGCTTTGTGTGTGTGTACATGTGTGTTATTTTGCTAGTGTTTCTTTGTTTGTTTCTTTTTACAGTAATAAATGATGATATGTATAGCGTACTAGCCTAAATTACTGTCAAAGCTTAAAATTGCACCGGTTTATCAGGGCACCAGATATATTGCGGTAATATTTCAGATTCAATATTTAGAAATGATCAAATCTGCTTGTATTGATCAGTCTTAATATCAAAAGTTGTGAACTCATTGTTCACAACTTGCTTAATTTTATGTCTTGAAACTGATTAGTTCATTCTTCTATAGAAAGTTCTGGGTGTTAGGAAGAGAAGAAAGTCAGGAGGTCATTGTGAAGAATCTTCTTCTCTAGAGGTGTGGTTATCCTCACAATTGACAGTCAGTCTCTGACATTACTGGTGCTTTTGGAAGGTAGGAGATGTCCTTTTGTTTCTAAGAGGGCCATAAAATTGTTTTGGAAACATTTGACTTATGCTGTTCCATTAGGAGGGGCTGCACAATAGCTTGGTGGTTTAGCACTTTCACCTTGCAGCGTCCTGACCTTCCCGGGATCTTTCAGCCTGGAGTTTGCATGTTCTCCCTGTGCATGCGTGGGTTTTCTCTGGCTACTCCAGCTTCCTCCCACAGTCCAAAAACATGCTGAGGTTAATTGGTAGTTCTAATTCCGTAGGTGTGAATGTGGGTGTGATTGTTTGCCCCCCGTGACCCTAATGAGGATTAAGCGGTGTATCGATAATAGATGGACAGATG
This sequence comes from Amphiprion ocellaris, assembly GCF_022539595.1. Lineage (NCBI taxonomy): Eukaryota > Metazoa > Chordata > Actinopteri > Pomacentridae > Amphiprion > Amphiprion ocellaris. Next base: position 23,210,670 of record NC_072779.1, read on the forward strand.
TTCAATTTGGATGAAATTTATCTGTCTTATCAAATTTACAGCTACGAGAAAGGGTCTTGGAGTTTGTTGTGTGCTGCTCTGGCATTCTTCACGCAGTAAACTGTTGTTCTGCTCCTTGGTACACTACACATGTCATCTGAACACTCTGCCACAAATCGCTGCCTCTTAGAATAGAATGGCACTAAATATGTCAGGTTTGCATTGACACACACTTAAAGCATCACACATCAGAGTCCCAGACATATTGGGAAAGAGACAAAAGGGTACTTGGGCAGAAATGTCTCTGAGCTCTGAGTACTGTTCTCTCTATACCAACAGTAGATCTGTGGATTAATAGCTGGCGGACTCATTGAAGAAGCCGGTCACTCAGTGTCGGTGAGATCTCTTCGAGAAACCCCAGAGTGGCTGGCCAATTTAGCTGCAGCAGATCTGGCAACAAAGTCACAGTGAATCCACAGGGTGATGCTACTGTGTCATGTGGAGACATCAAAGTTAATGCATGAAAGTGGATATGAAGACAGCATACTGGCCACATCTGTGCTGGCAAGCAGAATTTAAACAAATGGGTGACTTTACCTTGCAAATTAACAATGCTTTTTTGTGTTAAATGCATATTTTATCATCTGCTAAATGGCTCCGTAACCCACTAAAATCTTAATTTAGTCTCGCCTACAATTTTACGCAGCTACCTTCTGTTACTAAACCCACTTTCAAGCGTACTTTGTCTCCCAGTATCAAAAGCTTTAACTGTTGTCGGATAGTTTCATAGAAGTGTGGTCCTAACTCTGTGGAGTGTTCTTTTCAGTGGTTGCAACTGGACTTTAAGGTGTGGCTGTGGCTCTAAGCAGAGCTGGTGGTCTCATCCCTGACTGCCTGAGTGATTGTGTAAATGAATGGGTAAGTGAGGTGAAAATTATAAAGTGCTTTGGATAAAAGAGTTCCGCAAATGCAATTCAGTTACACTTTTCTGAATTGTTCTGTGGGCACTGAGCAACGTTTCCCCCCATTGACTTGACATCTGTGAAATAAATAAAGGAGATTGAAAGTGTTTAAAAAAAAAACAAAAAAGATAAGTAACAAGTAAGATATCAGACTGAAGCAATGTAGGGAAAACAATAACTACTGTAACTGCAGACTGGTTTGGTGGCAGCCGATAAACTCCCACTCATCCAACAGGTTTTTAAGGACACAGAATGGATTAGCATGCAGGTAATGTTTCATTTATTTTACCTGGTTCCTTGCCTAATAACCTAAAGTACATCCACAATTACATGATGTGTTAGTGGTACCTCATGTCTGATGCCACTGGATTGTCTTTCCTAACTTCATGGGATCACTGCTCTCACCGTTACTTTCACCATGTGTGCCGTGACATCTGAGATAGCAGCTATAACACCAGCGATCGTTCTGCCATCTGTTGTAGGAATATATATGTACATCATGTACACTAAGTCTGTTCAGTGTTGATCTGTATGCCAGTTAAAAATAGACTAAAAGTGGCTACTTACTATGTAATTACTGTGACAACATTTTTTCTACATTTTCCTATGTAGTTATTTCAGCCTTCATTTAGTAGAAAACATTCATTGCTGCGGTGTGTCTGCATAGCATTTTCCACTAACTGATTGTCAGCCAAACATAAGAAAAAAACATAAAAAAATGCTTCATCTTCCATTAATTAAGTTTAACTCTCTATAGGCACTCTCTTTTCAGCTAGAGTTGTTATCTCCTGCTCATGCTAACAATGCTGTTTTTTCTCTGTATTCAATAGAACCTCCTTTATGGAAAACAGCTCCTTTGTTATAAGTGTAATTAGTGACGAAGAACTGAAACTACTTGATTTAGTGACTCAGTATTAAGTAGCCTTTAAATAGCTCCAAATTGAGGAATGCACCGTAGCAGATAAATGAAGAGTTACTAGACTTCAGATTTAGAGATGCAGTTTTAATACGTACTTATTCATTACTTAAACATTACACAAAGTAAAGTGCCAAAAACTGCAGTTCCTCAAATGTCCAGTCCAGGCTGGCTAGTCCATGTTATCATGATGACAAGCAGAAAATCTACCAGCCCCTGATGGATAAAGGTTCAAATTTATCAGCCACTCAAAAATAAATCATTCCACTGGGTCTGAAATCTATCAGACACTTTCATATTTTATCAGTATTTGACTGGTGGTTGGTGTTACAGTCTTACCCTGATCAGAACCGGTGACAAAAATTACACCACAACACAGTCGCTTACCTGCTGTAAGATATTGTTTAAACTTATTTGTGTCTGACTATTTCCCCTTTTCCTTCTGCCTCGGTGACATCTCTCACACATTCATGCTCGCAATCTCTGATTTCATTACACATACAACTAAATAATTTGAAGACGGCTTTCAGAACATGTTTCAACATTTTTAATTGACAGTATTTATTTCCTGAACTAATTCTTTAACACACTCCGACCCATTTACAGAAGCTCACACACCATGGTGGGAATATAGCAGCAGCCAGACATTGGTTTAACATGAAGTGGTTGGTAGATTTCAGGCACAAAATGATAATTAAGTATTGAATGCATCGTATTTGGACATATCTGATGTGAAATTTAATTTCACATCCTGGCACAGATGTATTCACACACACGCTCACAGCTTGTCATGTCAATTAATTTTTCTGACTTACCTTCATTCTTTCAGTGCTCACAACAGATCTGGATGCAACAGCTTCCGTCATGGTGATTTGTCTGGTCTTTGGTCTGCTCGTTTCAGCCATTCTCCTGATATGTTTCACGGTAGAAAAGTGTTTGTCAATCGATGATTTTCGTTTTGACTCCACCACAATATTGCACGCTGTGCAAAACAGTTTACCGCCGCTTTCTTGAAGAACATCATGGAATTTTTTTGCACAGTCTTTAGCAGTAATTTTTGTTAGTAAATGAGAGACATTAGAATTGGACATGTCTGGATCTTCAAACCATAAACAAGGAAGTGAATTTGGTGACGTATGTGCATTATGCGGTGGAGACGGCTATGATTGATGGAACTCACAGGAATCTGGCCAAAACTGTGGAAAAGTTGCGATTATTGGACAAAGGTTGCGCAGAATTCATGGAGATTGATTGAAATTGCCTTAACTGTTGCAATCCTGAAGGAACTGGGTATTGCATATTCAATGATTCCCAGTTAGTGTCTTTATTTAGTTCTGGAATAACAAACCAGAAAGCACAAATGCAATAACTACTGAATCTGAGGATATTATATTGCACAGATTTTGGATTGATCAGGAATAACTCATGAAATAAGACTGTTATTTTGTTTCAAAGATATTTGTGAGCTGATCCTCACATAATCATTCATTAATTTTAGGATCTCCCGCTCTGTTCTCTATTAAATGTTTTTCTATTGTGAAATCCTCAATTCTGTGGTATTTACATGATTACTGATTTATCTCTCACTCATTATTCAGGAACAACTCACATTTTATTTAGCCATGTGGTCAAATGATACTGATGACAGTGCTACATCAACTAGAAATAAAGAGGTACATGCATGTTAATTAATACTATGCACACCCCGTAAACAACACAAAAGCTTTAATCATTTGCATTTTATGCAAATTCATAAAATGTCTTTACCAATTTGACAAGCTCAGACATGCTGCAAATACTAAACGAATACAGAAAGAAGCTGCAAAAAAGACTACGCTAGAAATTAAGCACTAAATAAGTGACAAAAATTGACATAAGAGGAAACAACTATGAAAACAAATTAAACATGTAAATAGTAAAATATCTAGAACATGTAGAGCCACAATTTCAGCAGTATTGGTTACATAAATAAACTACAAAAGCACTCAGAGAGCGCAGTACTCTGCCAAGGCTGTTCATTCCCACATATGCAGTTTTTTTTTTCTTTTTTAGAAATGCAGCATTTGTTTATTAGTCATTGATGATCGGAAATCACAGCAACATAGAATGTGGCCATTTAATATAGATGTACCCACAAACAAAATGATCGTGCACTGAGCACAGGCGTGTTGCGTGACCTAAATATGCAGCAGGCGGTGGGAATTTATGGGACTCGGAAACACCCCCACAATTTAATCAATTGATCCTTGTATCATTTCCGACTGATAAGTCCTGATAAGTCCACAGTCGTTGATTAATAGTAGGATCACAATCATGTGATCATCAGCAGGCAGCTCACGTAGTGTTCACTTATAGTCATAGTTACAGTGATGCTGTGCCGCTATCTGACAATGGTACAGAAATCTTTAACAAATCAGTGGATCCAGACTATAAGCTGCATCACTGCCAAAATCTAATCACTTGGTCCTTGTGTCATTTCTGACCTTCCCTGAACATTTCATCCAAGTCCGTTTTTGAGTAATGTTGCAAACAGGCAGACAGACGGACAGACAGACATTTTTACTTTGTACCACCACAGAACAACGGGTTCAACAATGATTCCTTTATGGAAGATTTTTTTTTAGTTGTTTAAGTCTCTGTCTCTTCTTGTCTTAAATTTTCCTATTTAATAAAATATCGCTCAGTGATAAATGTATTTACTTTCCTTATCTGTCTGCATTTCAGTAAGCTCCAACTCAGAAATGAATCTTGATATTTTGTTTCGCTTTCTTGCTTGTCAAAAACAAAACAAAATGTCAGGAACCAGACTTTTTCTTCCCTCCATCAGCTGAACCCTTTCAGCTCAATAAACAGGCTTGCTGCTGACACACGCTGACAATGTGTTGATTTCTCAATTTGGCAAAGAGATCTTTTTATGACACTACTGTCCGGGAGTGTACTAATGAATGCGAGAGGTATACTTTATTATTGACATGCAGCATTTCTTAGCTTCTTCATTATGCTCTCACTTGCATTCAGTGTGATGGTAAGTAAATACATGACTCACTTCACAGTGTCAATTTATCTAATATTGCTTCTCCAATGTTACAGATAAGCATGTCTGCATGATGCTGTAATGAGTGGATATATTCAATATTGTTTTTCAAAAACAGTAAGAATTTGATGTATTGTCTGGAATACCAGTACAAAAAAGGGCATACAAGGAAAGTATCCAGGTGTATAAACTTACTTGTTGCATTTCTTTAATCATAACGGATTTGCGCATTAATCAGTTTTCCTGTAAATATTCCAGTGTTAGCCAGCTTGCTGTTGTGTCGTTGGATTCCTTTTGCAAGAACTTCTGAAAGTTAAAGCCTAAAAAGATGGATTAAGTCTGAAAACAGCTCCCTGGCAGTCAGCACCCATTGGTCTTCTTTGGTCTTCAAGTCAAAGCTTTGATCGGCGTTTGGGCTCATTATCCTGCTGCAGTATAAATCCTTCTCCACAGAGATGCAGGGTGGGTGCATCTCTGAACAGTGCAACTTTCATTGTTCAGAGTGGAGTTGATTTACCTCAGATATCTCCAGACTAGCAACCCCCCCATCCAAAAAAACAACAAAAAAACTGCTGTTTTAGAGTAACCTGCACCTCGTGGTCTGACATCAGGAACTGCCTCGGTGGAACCTCTATCAGTTCTGTATCCAGGGTAAAAAGTACCTTACCCTTACACAGATCTGGTCCACGGGTCTGTGTAAGAGTAAGGTAATTTAACCTCATTAAACCTAATTGGCCTTGTTGCAAAACCAGCACGTAAGCTGTACTGGATCTGCATCCGTACACCCACTCCTGAGCTACTTCTGACATTCTCCAAACACCCTCAACCAGAGACACAGTCAGTCTAGTCATGTGCCAAAGGAAAACAGATATTAAGCAGGTGGAGTCGATGAGTATGGAGAAAGATTGTTGATATTTACCCAGTTAGAATATTTATTACTCTGTCAAATAATGCAGCAGAGTTATGTGTCTGTTTTGTGTGTCTGTCCATCTGTCTGTCTGGATGAAATTTTCAGGGAAGGTCAGAAATAACACAAAGACTAAGTGATAAGATTTTGGCAGTGATGCAGCTTATAGTGTGGATCTATGGATTTGTTAAAGATTCGTGCATCATTGCGAGATAGCGGCACGGCGTCACTGTAACTATGTCGGCTGCCTGCTGAAGATCACATAATTACAATCCTACTACAAATCAACCACTCCGGACCTATCAGGGTGAAGGGTGTTTGTGAGTCCCATCAATTTCCGCTGCCCACTACATATTTAGGTCACATGATTGGGTATCGGTACATAACGTAACACATGCATAACACACGCCTGTGCTCACTGCAAGGTAATTTTTTTATGAGAGATTTCATCCATCGGAAATGATACTACTGAGCAGTCTTCGTGGCATATTACGCTCTCTGAATGCTTTTCTTGTTGTAATTATTACCATGTGCTTAACCTTCCCTTGCACACCCACTACCCCCTTTCATCTCATCTCTCCTCCTCCCTTTGTGCACGAGTTTCGATGTGCACAGGACAACCTAGAATAGTGTTGTGTGGATATGTCCAATCCACTTTGTTTCCCATTTACAGAGCCAGATCCAACACTGGATTATTTTTTTTTTTCCAACGGTTTGCTGCAGATCGGACAGCTAGCAGACAGGAGATATCCTCTGAATTCGAGTGTATTAGATTAGTATCACCGACCTCACCTTGAAGAGATGCTTTGAGATTCAGTTATATGTTTGAAGAATTAAAGTGAAGCGCTACACAGCCTGTGTAGATATCTTTGTTCATTAAAATGGTAACTTAGCTATTCTGCCTGATTTCCAGGAAATTGACTACTGACTGAAACATGTCCAAAGTAGACAGGTTGGAGCTGGATTTGATGAATGGTTATGAACTGGAACTGTACTAACTTGGCATTGTGTTTCCCTTGATTTTTTATTTTTATACATTTTCTCTGAAAACAAGCCATCTTATCCTTTATATGTAAAACATTGCACAGTGCTCCCTTTTAGACAACATCTTCCATCACTGAACAGCTGAAATGGGAGAGGGTGGTGGGTGGTGGGTCTGTTAAAGTAAAGCTGATGGAAGAGGAGTTTTCTCTTGCACAACAGACTGAAAAGCGACTGATAAATGTGTGAAAATGCCAGGCACCTTGGCATTTGTCGCAATAAACATCACTGTCTGCTCCACACAATTACTGTATGGTAATTTAATGTTAAGTTTTCCTATGCACTTTAAGTATTGCTTCTTTGAAAAGCATTTTTGCTCCGTATTTATGGTATAAACAAAATAACCATAGAAAACATGCTTCCTATCTGACATTATGATAAAATACGATTTTAATGCATGAAGATGTCAATTATGTTTTAGTCTACAGTACCAGGACGGCATTACAGCAGTGGAATACAAGCGTGCATAATTAATTCTAGGTTACACTGAATGGTTACACAAATTCTCTTGAACGATGTGTATGGTCTGATGGAAATTCATTTTGTCATTTAATCTGGTGCTGCTGATCCTCTGGTGGAATGAGAGAAAATGATGTGTACACACAGAACAACACAAAGGCTCGCTTGTATTGCCCTCACTCTGCCAGGCTTCCCCTCATCAATCTTACTGTTGAAGGCTCATAGGGAGCCAGCTGGGCCTGTTTTGAGGCTGTGATGCTTGACAGCTTAAATAGAACAGCAGGCATGATGTCCACTCAGTGACAAAATAAATGGTGTTTTCAGACCCACCGACAAGAACCAAGAAGACGCGTCTCAGTCGTACCTGTGTGACTGCGAGAGTCCAGGTGCCAGGTCTGGCATTAACTTATACTCCATGGTTGAATGGGTCTTTGATTGACCAGAGGGTAAGTTCTCAGGGAGGTGGCACAAGTGCACAGGTGAGGGGGATGAGGGGTCTTTGCCTTCAGCTTCACTGCCCGGTCAGATTTTGCAGCAGTTTCTCTCTCATCCTCTGTCCCCTTGATGCTCTGGATAATTTGACAGCTTACAAGCCTGTGTAGCTCAGCTGTTCCATTCTTTCTTGAGACTGTGTCAGAGATCATGTACAGGGTCAACAGCTCATCAGCAGGCTAATGATCTTTGTGTTGTTTTTTAAGTGCGGTAAGGGCCATTCACAGTGGAGAGGCATGGATAATGTGTGGTACTCAGAATACTTCAGGAATATCTACAAATGTTCTAGAATAGTTAATAGATTCAATGGCTGTACATGGGATTCAGGGAGCATGGCATGCAAGGATACTGACATATCATGGTAATATGTATGCGCCGCATTAGACACTAATGCTTCTTTTTTTTTCTCAGCAAAGGGAAATGGGTAGAAAAATTAAAGTGACTGACAAGTCTCCAGCCAGATGCTGAACAGACTGAGCCTCACACATGGTGAACTCAGCAGCAGCCCCTAATCTGAACCTTAACCGAGCCCAGAGGAGAAAGCGCTCCCGAAATCCCACTGCCGGAGCTGAATAGACTTTGCTGAGAAGCGAGGGGCTGCTGCAGATTTCTCATTATTCCATTTAAAGATGGGTTAAGTATCCTTTTATCAAGCCACCGCTGTACATTTTAGTGCAGAATTTTAGGCTCTGAACATTTTCTGTCGAATACAAGGCTAGCAATTTCAATCTTACCCACCTACCCAGGTGTTTGCTGTGGCTGTGAAAGAAACAACATGATGGTAGATAACATGATTCCAGAGGGAGGGTGGGCTGAGCGTCAGGTGCACTATTTTCTCTGACATTGTTATTGCACAATGATAAGCTGTTAGACAGGGCAGAGGGGAATTTGACTGCAGGCGGAATCTAGGCCATGTGTAGGAATCATCTTCAATTTGTAGCCCATGGGGCAACAGAAAATAGTCCCTCCATCCCCTATTACGTTCTGGCTTGTAATTAAAGGAAAACTGGATCTGCAGGCTGCCTGAATCCCACTAAATTCACTTCTGCAGGTGCGGTCATTGTCTGTGTGTGTGTGTGTGTGTGTGTGTGTGTGTGTGTGTGTGTGTGTGTGTGTGTGTGTGTGTGTGTGTGTGTGTGTGTGTGTGTGTGTGTGTGTGTGTGTGAGGCAGAAAGAGCAAAGGGGAGATGCATGCGTGTGTGATATGAAGCATTTCTGTGTGGGCACATGCTTACGTCCAGTCTACGGGAAGAAAACGGTGCCGGGAGAGCTCGCCTGTGCCATGGTGTATTGAAAAGTTGATTATGTTTTTGGCTCCATATTGCTGACAATTACAAAGTCGTTCTGCTTTGGAAAAAAAAAAAATCTACTAGAAAGGCAATGTGTTCGCTTTCACTGTGCAGAGATTCTGCCAGTTTTACTCCAATAGACCAGAGAAAAGATTTTTTTTTTTTTCGGTGGTGCTGGGAAGCATTGCAAATAGAGATGACATGCAGACAGGCACTCACAAAAACACATTAGGAATACATTCTCCATTGTGCATATCTTTTCACAACATTTTTTTTTTTTTTTTTCCCAGACAGCAGCATTGAACATTTTAGCCTTGGTTGATGGCCCTGGAGCTTCAACTTGTCAGGATCAAACACAGCAAACATCCTGGTTATATAAACACGGATGGTGGAACAAAAGGAAAGATGGGACTTCAGTTCAAAACAGCTCCTTGTTTTTCTGCTGTCTGAAAATCAGCACCAGTGAAATCAAAACATTTGCTCCAGACTCGATGTGAAATTAACTCTGCATCTAAATATTACATTTAATCACCGCTAAAGTGTGGTTATTATTTGGAACACAGACCCCTGTGCCAGCCTCCAGTTGAGCAAGCTGTAGTCACAAGCACTAACATAAATACTTTATCACAGCATCATGAAGCAGAAACATTGGTAATACTAATTCAGACTATTCATGCTGTGGTTGACTCTGACATTGCGTTGCATCACATTTAAAAGGTCAGCTTTCAGTCATCAGTGCGCTGTGTTTCGTATCCTCCCTTAATGTCATTTGGTTTACTCACTGCTGCCCTTTAGAGTCTCGTCACAGAGATCGGACTTCAAAGAACCTGCACTAAGAAAGGCTGGGTAGCCCTCATGCCTTCTAGTTCCACGTGAACACATCTCAAAGACAATGGCAAAGTGAACTGGCCACTGCTAGCATTCAAGTTCTGTACCTGTGTGAGAACTTCACTTCTGCTTTTGATGCTGTAGCATGCATGCCAGGCATGGAATCACCAGGATAATTGATAGAATACTCCATTACTAATATAATCGATAGCTGCAGCCCTATTTTTGACCCACCTTCTGTTTTTATTTCAATTAAGTGCTCTGTCTATATCAAAAATCATTCAAATGCAGTTACAGACTTTTTTTTATCATTTACTTGTACCTTTTGGTATTTACATATATATTATTTGCAGTTTTTGTTTGTGTTACATTTTTACCCACTGTGGGTTGATTTTTCACTGCAATATAAAATCAAGCAGCTTTATTGAAGTAATGCAATGTATTTTAAAAAGACAGTGAGTTTATTTCTTGTATTTTTTAAACAAACAAACAAAAAACATAGAATAACTACATGCAACATTTTTCCAAGTGCCCACATGAGCTACCAATACTGGAAAATTAAATGGTGACTACGTACTATAGATATTTTAGTACTTCCTGAAAAGTTGCAAGTCTTGCATACTGAAACTGTGCAGCAGCTTGCTACAACACAGAAATGTTTAACTTCCAGAGCACATTCATAAACGGAGCACTATGTCTCTGTGTAGCTGACAAAACACATCCAGATCAACAGGCATCAGTAATCTGCTGCTGCAGATGGGACTGCTGTTGAAATTTCTCGGAATACACATTTTCTGTCTGCAGAATACAAAATCAGTGGTAATGGTAATGCTGCACTTGCCCATTTTGCCATTTTGTAGCTTAGAATGGAGCCAGTTGTTTGGGTCATACACTACTGTTTAAAAGTTTGGGGTCACCCAGACAATTTCATGTTTTCCATGTAAACTCACATTTTTATTCATGTGTGAACATAATTGCACAATGGTTTTCTAATCATCCATTAGCATTTCAACACCATTAGCTAACACAATGTAGCATTAGAACACAGGAGTGATGGTTGCTGGAAATAGACCTCTGTACCCCTATGGAGATATTCCATTAAAAATCAGCTGTTATTTACCGCATTAACAATGTCTAGATTGTTTTTCTGAGTGATTTAATGTTATCTTCATCGAAATAAAAAACAACTTTTGAACAGTAGTGTATATACACTGATCAGCCACAACAGTATGACCGCTAACAGGTCAAATGAATAACATTGATCATCTTGTTATAATGCAGCGTTCTGATGGGAAACCTTGAGTCCTGACATTCATGTGGATGTTTGACATGTACCACCCACCTAAACATTGCAGGTCAAGCAACTCCGTAACCCCCCATGGCAACAGCAGTCCTTGTTGCCACCCTCAGTAGGACAATGCACCCCAACACACAGCAAAAACTGCTCAGGAGTGGCCCAGGGAACAACGATGGTGTTCACCTGGGTTCCACACTCACCAGAGCCAAATCTTCTTGAGCATCTGTGATATGTGCCAGGATCAGCCTGATCTAGGTAGGTGCCACCCTGCAATCCATTGGACCCACAAAATTCACTGCCACCATCCCGGTGCCACAGGACATCCCCAGAGGTCCTGTGTTCATGTCCCACAGGGTCCAAGGAGCTTTAGCAGCATAAAGGGGACCAACACAATATTAGACATGTGGCCATAATCTGAAGTTTCCCATACAGTTCTGATTTCTTACTTATAGACATAAGAATTTAATTTGGGTAAATTGGATTGAATTATGCGGCATCAGTTGGTTAGTGAATCTCAGCTGACATATTGACAATCTAAGCTAATAATAAAGGGACGCTTTTCTTTGTAAAGTTCACACATCTTCACAAATGTAGCTTTAATGGCACAAAACACTAAAGCACACTTTTTACTGAAACTCTGCTCTCTAATACTTTGCTATCTACACTCAAGTAATCTTGTGTGAACTACATGTAACAGCATATTTAATTGAGCTCTGGCTTCATCGAGTGCAACCTTACCTTGTACGCTAGTGAGAAGATCTCTTGGAAGCCTTGTGGTGTGCGTTTTCCGTTATCATGTCCTCTAATACTACAGCTGAAAGCAGTATTCTACATTGTTCCCTTAATAACGCACATATTAATATTAATCCATACATGGATGTCTCCTGTTGGCTGTGAGGTCAGTGTGCTGCAGCTCCGATAGTAAAATGCAAACAGTGTGGGGCAGAGTGAAGAAAGGAAAGCTTTATTGATTCCAACCATATATCCTTGTTTTGTTCAGTGAGTGGATTCTCATTGTCAGTCCACAGCTGGAAGGCCTGGTGTGCACAGTGTTGTCCTTGATCAAGGAAGTGCTTGATAGCTACCCGGCAAGCGTTTGGGAACTGTCTTGTTGCAGTGGAGGGGGTGGTTTGTACTTTGCTATATACAATATGAGTGAGGATGTGTGCACAAAGAAAGAGATAAGACTTGGGAAACTGAGAAGTGTGCTTTGACAGCAGGCTTTCTCAGTGTGGGGGTATGCAGCAGTTCTATCTGTTTGTCTCTGAAAAACGGAGCTTTGTCTTGTACTTGGCACGATTTAGCAACTGCCTTTCTCCACAGAACACAACAACACTGGGTACGAGCTGACATCTATGAGTTCATCGACCAATGCTTGAACACCATTTGAAAGGGAATGAAGCATATGGTTTGCTGTTACGCTTGAGGCTCAGGCTTGATTGCTGGTCTGACAGGGATCCAGGGTATCTGTACATCCTGTTTCTGACCAATTAACACATAAAAATCCTGTCTGTTGAGTTTGCCGGAAATGTTCTTAAATTAGTCAAAATTTATGGGTAATTAAGTCGAGAAAATTGTTTGCTTTCACTGCTGTCACAGTCGTAATCTCAGCTGAAATTAGATCAAACAATTCAGAGAGCTCAGTGTTGTTAGAGGAAAGGCATTTACTCAAACCCCTTTGGCCAGAAGACCGTTAAAGTTTTCACATGCTTTTGAACAACAAATAGTCAATGGAGTTAGTTCAAACAAGGTCATTTGGACACAGACACTGGTATCTTTAACTAACAATGTACATACAAAACTGGGTAGAGCTTCAGATAATGAGCCTTGGAAACATCCCTCATTTGAAAACTTAATATTTAAAACTGCCTCGTCCATCTGAAGCCTTCAATTAGGGTTTGATGTTTTGCAAGCAGAGACTGAAACTGCAAATCTTTGTGGTACAGCCGCCAATTAAAGTTACATGTAATTTTATTTTCGTATGCCGTGTATTTTATTTCCTTTTTTATTTTATTTTTTTTCAAAATGCTGGCTCTTCCACATCATTCGCAGACTTGTCATATCATTCTGTGTGTGTGTGTGTGTGCATGTGTGGGTGGAACAGGAACCCTAATGGGTCACGCTGTGAGTTTCCTGGCAATTAGCCCGTCGCTCATAGATTGATTTGTCTGTAAAATGGAGGTCATGTTGAGAGGTGTCGTGGCATAGCAGCCTGGAGCCTGGGGCCCGGAGTACATGCAGTGGTCTTCTGGTGTTCGTCGTCGCTGCTTGAATTCATATGCTATGGCAGAAACAGTTATTCTTTTGATGAGTTATTAGCTGTCTGCCTCTCACCCCCACTGGTGTTTCTGTGTTTGCATGTGCACTTCTCAAATATCTTGTTGCTTCTTTTTCCCCCTTGTTACTCCACAATACAAATGTCTGTTTAATAGAACGTGTTTCTAATCTCCCTTCTAATCTGCTGTGCAAATCACCAGCTAAATGTCAACATTTTTTTAAATACATGTTGTATTTCCTTATCTAAAAGGGCAGTGACACAAATTGCAATATTCCTAAAATTTAAAAAAAAAAAAAAAAACATGAACTTGACACCAGTGTTGGACCACTACGATTGAAAAGATGCTTTCTTTAATCTCTAGATGCATAAGTGGGTCAAAAATTACCCGGTGAGGTGGTTTTCTTGCAATATCTTTGAAATGAAAAGTTTTTTGGACATGCCAGCTATTCCTCAAAAACATGTCTTTGATATCATTCCATTAAGTTGCCTTTTATACTTTTCAAGAAACTGTAATATTTGTATTACTACCCCAAGCTCTTCATCACTGATAACGTCATACAAGAGGTGATGTACAAACTTGGAGGGACGAAGAGCAGCAACAGCTGGAGGAAAAGAGTGGAAAAATGTCAACAAAATGGATGTTGACATTCTTCTATTGCTGTTCTGTGTAACACTCTTCTTTGTCAATCATCAAGATGTTCGGAATCTGTTATAAAGTTAAAAAAAAAATAATATTTCAAACATGAAATCATTCTTGTGTGGGCAAAAATATAATGCAAACCAAAAATGCAAATGATTACTCAACCAAAATGACAAAAAAAAAGGCATAAAAACACATTGATTGTTATGCAGGTAATTTTTGACCCACTCATGGAAGAATGTAGGGTTCAATCACTTGTGCATCTAAGGGTTGCAGTATTAGATCTACTATTATCTCTGTTAAAGAGAACAAAAACAGAGACCTTTTATGTGTCCTCTTTTTTCTTGCTTTCAAGAGAAGTGACACATCACTTTGCGTGTCAAAACAAGCTATTATCTAATGTTTGTGGCCTCACAGGCAGAGCAGAGAAATTAGAGATGCTGATTGGCAGCAGCCACTGTCTTTATGAAACTAGCATCTGGTGAAACATTGGACTTGAAACAGCACAAGAAAGCAGATGAATCAGACAAGAAAGCATCCAACTGAGCACAGGCTGCCAACGTCTAACCAGCGCACAGATCGTCTGTGAATGCCCTCCCCTTCTGAGCTGCCTGTACTTCTTCATCTCCTGTTAATTTTAAATTAATTACTCATACTCATGGCATATGGTGATAGAGTGTGTGTGTGTTTTTTTTTTCATTATCCCCTCTGAAGGTGCACTTGCCACATTATTTTCTTTTTTCTTTTTTTTTTTTGAGGCGAGACATTTAGGTGTAATCGGCCTTACCTTCAGGCAGACTGCAGTTTGCAGATAGCAGCAGACGTACCTGCATGCTGGCAGGTGGCTACATCAGGTACACAGTCCAAGATACAACAAGATGAACAGACCCACTTTCACATGTTGGATCATTGCTGTCCTGCAGTTGATGGATCCAGAGGCAGAATATATCACGCCTACCGTGCAGTGACTGTGGAAATGAAACGTGTGGCACAAACCAGAGTCTGGGCCCCTGACGCCCTGGGGATGGGATTTGCTTCAAGTTATCAGATGCTGTCCGTAGTAATTCAGATTGATGAAAGATAAGGAAAACTGATTGTATGGGATGATGGACAGCTGTATCACGGATAAATCTGGCTATCTCCGACCCAGGCGAATTGACAATTGTGAGCGCAGAGCGGTTTCTATTTCAGACTCTGGTAGTTATTCTGCCTCCGTCACGCATGTTAGTGAGATGTCAACTGAGAGCTGGAGCTCCCAGTGCTCTGTCGTGCAAGCAAGGATATGTGTGAAATGATGTGGAAATTTCCAGACCAAATAACTAAATTGATATAAGTCTGAACAAGACAGAGGTCTGCTCTATCTTATTAATATGCCTCAAAACCACTGCACTTGCTCTAAAACACAATTTTAGAAGAATACATGGTATATCAGATCAACGGCAAACTGTGCATACTTGATCATTTCCAAACAATTTCAGTCCTTTGGTCTTATTTTGAATCATGGGTATTTGTTTTTTATTCCCAGCACCCACTTACTGCAAACTCAGTGTGCTTCTCCCTGGCATGAATAGCTTTAAATGAACTTATTCGGAGATTGTGTGCTAAATTAATGCATCCTCATGCAAGCACAAGTGCAATAATCTGTTGTTTTTCATTTTTTACAGTCACAGAGTTGAAAATATATATTTTTTTCATTTCTTTTTTTATTGTTCTTGGGTTTTTGGGGTATGCACTACTGTTCAAAAGTTTGGGGTCACTTGGAAATGTTCTTATTTTTTAAAGAAAAGCTGCTGTTTTCAATGAAGATAAGTTCAAATGAATCAGAAATACAGTCTAGACATTGTTAATGTGGTAAATTGCTATTTTAGCTGGAAATGGCTGATTTTTCATGGAATATCTACATAGGGGTACAGAGGCCCATTTCCAGCAACCATCACTCCTGTATTCGAATGCTACATTGTGCTAGCTAATCGTGTTGAAAGGCTAATTGCTGATTCCTTGTGCAATTATGTTAGCACATGAATAAAAGTGTGAGTTTTCATGGAGAAGCTGTGACCCCAACAATATATATATATATATATATATATATATATATATATATATATATATATATATATATATATATATATATATATATATATATATATATATATATCACACACACACACACGTGAGTAATTATGGAATTACGGTATCCAGCCTAGAGGTGACAAATACATGGACTATTTTTTCAGCATCACTTTGAGACAAGATGTTCCTAATTTTGACAACATTGTGCAGGTGAAAGAAAACTACACCTAGAGACTTTATGTCTGCATTAAAGGGCATGCCCTGGTCAAAAATAACTCCAAGGCTCCTCACAGTAGAACTGGAGGTCAAGGCAATGCCATCCAGAGGAAGTATCCAGTTAGATCGTGTGTTTCTGAGGTGTTCAGGGCCAAATACTACAACTCCTTAATCTTACAGCAAACTGTTTAAAAGAAGGAATGGTTGTAGGAAAAGCAGTGGCTCCTAGGTAAGGTAGGAGCGCCCCAGTGACGTCAAGACCAGCTCTTCAGCTAGTAACCCCTTTTGGTGCACTGGTACTGTAAAGAAAATGGCAGCTTCACAGTCATTTCAGTATTCACTGGGCTTACACTTGTAAGGCTCTTCATATTTATGGCTGGATAGTGGTAGTAGTGATGGGAAAATTATTATTAAAAAACTTGTTTTCAAATCTCAGAGTTGACAGGTACACCAGTCATGATAACAATGGTGATTAATTGTGATGAGTGGTGTCACATACAGAGGACAAGTATAGATGGTATTTGAGAACATGTAGAATGATTAGTCCAGTGTACAGCTGAGTGGGTGATATGGAAGGATTCACGCTCCACCGTGGTATGCACACAAAAGACCTTCCTTTTTTCTACGTGGATAGCCATTCCATTGGAACACTTGGCAGGTCTCGTGAATGACAGAAAAACAGCACTGGTTGGATGTCAGAGACTTACATCTTTAGTATCATTACAAGGTGGTTGTCAGGAGCTGGTTGTGTAAGTCTGAAGGAGTCATTTATGGGTTCACTGGTCTAGGAGGGGGCTGCACAGTGGCTTGGTGGTTAGCACTTCCACCTTGAAGCGAGAAGATCCCTGGTTCGTGTCCCGAAGTTGAATTACACTACACCTGCAAAGAATTGTTTGCTTGTTTTTCTTTATAATGAGGCAAAAAGGGTCGTAATGTATTTCAGCCAGAACACCAAGGCTATTGCTTGTCTTTTTGTTTTGTTTTTTTATCTCTTATTTTGTAATTCTTTCTGTTTGTGATGTAGCACTTTCTCGCCTGTGTTGGTGAGAAATGATGTCCGTCAGCCCACCATAGCCCTATTTTTCCTTCCACCTCAGCTTGAAGTCTAACTAACCCTTGCTCAGGTGGCCTCTGGGGTGATTCAGATTGCAGTTGCATGTATGTGACAGATTATATTATGCAATGACAGCACCCTGTGGTTTGCACTTGTTTCTTTGCTCTCCCATCTCATTTGATTCACCACTCTAAAGAATGTGTTATTAATTACCTCAAGTGCCATGTCATTCAGACAGCCACAACTTCCAGCAGCTTTGTTTTAAAGCTAATTTGATGTAAAAATGTTGAGCCTGAAGTAGTGTGATGTTTTAATCTTAAATGGTAAAACTGCTGCAGAATTATTAATTTATCGATGCTTTAAATCTCAATGAAAATGGAGTTATAGGACAGTTTGCACATCTGCTGCTGTATTTTAAATTGATACTTTTGATACATTTACTGCCTTTACACTTGAACAAATATTGACCAGAAAAGTCATTCATATTTTATAGCTGAAGCCTACTGCTGCAAAATACAGAAAAGGTGACTGAAAGCTGAAGTTGTGTGGACATAACGCAGCGGTTGGAATGTCTTCTTTAATCTGACAACTGTCTATGGATGTGACATTTTCCTCATGTAGACTGGACAAGACAGGTGCAAGTTTTTTTACCAGCTGCACGGATGCCTCTGGAGAATAGATACAGAATGCTGCTGAATTATTAACAACATTCCATCACAGAACCAACAGACCAGATAATAATTTAAAACCATATTTAAAGAAAATGCAACATCCCCGTGCACGTAGTCTGGCAGAATGAAGACAAAAGGGGTTTGTCTTCTTTGTGAAATAGGATCAAAGGCAGATATGCATTCTTTTTCTTCCAGATCTTTCAGCATGAGAACAGTGAGATCCATGGCAGAATCCGCTCTGCAGACAGCAATTGAGAAAGTGACAATGAGCTAAAAAATGACTGTATATATGTTTTTCAATTCAAATAAATTTTGGTTGATGACTGAATAAATGAATAGACATAAATGTGAAATTTAACCCTATATTACCATTTGTATCATATTTGATACATGACTTTTTGAGACCACTATCTCATCAGCATGATGAATAGTTGCATAAATAGGACAAAACTAGTTTCTATTTCTGAAAGCAACATTGCTGTGAGCAAAAAGTTGTCAAAACTGCCCAATGTATCAAATGTGATACAGAAAATATATCACACACAAAACAGTATGGAAATTTTATTATTATTATTTTATTTTGTTAAAGAGGTTAATAAACATCTCATTTCTAGTTTTTGTTAGGTCAGGCTTTACAGGTAGAAACAACACAACAAAAATTTATTTATCTGTGCATTTTTCATCTGTGTACTACATTCACAGATTACTGTGCAATTACTATGCAATTATATTGATTACATTCAACATTTTATGACTTTTTGTAAACTAAAGCACTTCCATTGTCTTGAAAAGTGGTCTATTATGGGACGGCTACATTGTTTGCCGGTACCAGTACTGTTGTAACTAACGTTAGGTCTGGTGCTAACAGCAACCTGTTTTGCATTGAGGTGATACCGTCGGCTTTAAGTGCTATGGTGATAAGAAAAGTCTTTGTTGCACAATTTGCACACAACCACGCTTTTATCCAAGCTGCCATCGGGAAGACTTTTAAAAGAAAACTTTCTGCCCAACAAGCTCAATGACACCTTGTCTTCCTTTACTGTTCATCAAACTTTCCTGTGCGCCGACTTCACTCAGTGCGTCCTGTGCTTCTTCTTCATGGCTGGACAACAGACATTAGGTTCATTACTGCCACCTACTGGGCTGAAGTGCGCATCAGTGTTACCGGTGTGCCAGATATCAGGGAACTGAGAACGGTGCGATTAAATGCGTTATTTTTTTAACGTGTTACTTTCTCCTGTAATTGATTAAGCAAAGTCCCAGCCTGAATATATATAAATATATAATCATAGTAATAAGATGTCTATATATATGGTTCAGATGATTATGTTCATTTATTTTTTTGTGTTTCCAATATGTAAATTTTAAGAACTGACTGTTCACATGTTGCCATGTATCTCTCATCCGTTGACAGAATGATCAATTTGATTCAATTCACTTGTTAGTGATTGTAGTGTTTTATCTTAATGTGTGTGTGTGTGTGTGTGTGTGTGTGTGTGTGTGTGTGTGTGTGTGTGTGTGTGTGTGTGAGTGCATTATCTAGACGTTTTTCTAAATTCCTTGACCTTGAGCATGGTTCCTCTCATGCCCCCCACTCCAAGCAGATCATATTTTAGTAAGCCATTGTCATCTGCATTTTAAATGGTTAGAAGAGTTAAAAAGAAGGAGTTTCTTTTTCTTAAGAGTGCTTCATAATCCACAAACCAACATAATCCACATATCTCCATGTGCTGCAGAGTAAGAGACCTGCTGTTTCACGTTCTTTTCCACCTGTGATTTTCCTCTGAGTTGTTTTGACTGGCAGGTATTTGTGAGCCTTACAGGCAAATCAAATATCTTTTGGAGGTCTCTATCAAAATGCTAGATGTTCTGTGATGTGGCAAATCATCCCATTTCACAAAGGAAGCGTTATAATCATTTGTCGACACATGCACGTTTTCAGTGAAAGCCTCTTTCTTGTTCTCATCATTGACAGCATGAGTGAAAGGGAGATATGGTAGTTTATCTCAATACTGCACCCACCCTGCAAGTCAATCATCCACTTGTGTGCTGTCATACCAGGCTGGAAGGTTCAGCAGAATCTACTGTGGTAAGCAAAGTATGATGAAAAAAAAAAAAGAACAGTATATTGTTAGCACATTACTGAAACCTTTTTTTTCTTGCTGAAGACGAACATCAAAGTGTAGACAAAATACATTGTGAATGGTATTTGTCATCAGCAAAAATTGCAATGAAGGCAGCTCCAAAGCAATTTTGTTATTTTTTCTATTATTCAAAATTAAGAAATTAAGGATTCTTTAGGACTAGAAATATAGTGTAATATGTTGTAAGACAGGGGCTGCACAGTGGATCGGTGGTTAGCACTTTTGTGTTGCAGCTGGAAGATCCCGGTTTGCGTCTCTGCCTGGGCCTGCGATCTTTCCATATGGAGTTTGCATGTTCTCCTTGTGCATGGGTGGGTTTTCTCTGGGTACTCAGCTTCCTCCCACAGACTAAAAACATGCCTACATTAACTGATGATTCTAAATTGTCCATAGTCCCTAAGTCAGCTGGGATAGACTCCAGCCCCCCCGCAACCCTAATGAGGATTAAGCGGTGTATACATAATGGATGGATGGATGGATGGATGGATGGATGTTGTAAGAAATCTTCATGGGTTTACGCTACACTTCCTTAAATATAAACTGGCTCAACATTTATTTAACACCTGCAAACCTGCTTATTAATACAATTATCCAATCAGTAAATCATGGGGCAGCAGTGCAGAATAAATTTCAGTTAATAGGCTTGTTTGAGATGAACTGCGCCTCGCCTGCAAAGTGAACAAGAAAAGGCAACAGCACAAGGCAGTGTTAAAAGTCAATAGTCAAAAACAAACTTTCCGTCTGTATAGAAATTACAGAAAAAAATGATTTATTCAAATGTTATCAGACCTGTATCAGTTTGTTTGCACTCTCCACTAGTTTTAATCATGACAGGGTAATTCCTGTTCATGGTTCAATCTCTATTTTACATGGATTATCATGTAAATTGGCATCAGATCAATTAGTAAATACATTTCTATAGGAAGAAATACAGAGATGTGAAAGGCGTTTTTAGGTTTATTAAACTTCAATTAAATCACTGTGTTCCATCCAAATAAGAGGTGGTGGTTTTATAAGAATGTGTGTCCTGCTAAAACAGAAGACTGAGCTGTTTTTGAGTGGTTTATCATCAGCATTGTGGCTAAATAAATACAACCATCATAGCTATGTGTGGATTGTTGTTAGCCAGTTGTCATTGTTGCTGTACCAGGGGAGAAGGGACTGAAGCACAGGTTTTGTTCGCCATATTTCAGATACTGCCACACATACTGTGAAACCTGCTTTTTGCACATAGACCAAGCCTCAGGACATCACTCAGTGAACGAATGGACTGATGGTTTGAACTGACTGTTAAAGTTTTCTGCATTTCCAAGGACAGACATCCTTTTCATTGTGATTTTCAAATGAGCTCCAGTAACGCAACAATGTGTATGAGATCATAAACTGATTAACAGAAACTGGTAACTAAATATTGTCTTATTACTACATTGAATATGTATGTTTTAATGTTTATTCATGTTATTTACGTACAGGTAGTGTGGATTATGGTTAGAAATAAGTGCCATTATTTGGTTAAGTGTGGTGCGGGGGAGTTTAAAGCTCACAAAACAGCATAGCTTTTCAAGAAGCTAACTTCTTTAGCGTCTTCACATCCCAGTCAGAATCATACACCTGAAGTTATAACTGCAGACACATTCCAATTGTACATTGTAATATCTTTCAACGATTATCCTACCATGGAAAAAAAATCTAAGAGACTTTAGCCATGACATCATTTTTGGTGTCAGATGGGCTTGCTTGATTATTTCTGAAACTGATGATCTGTTGGATTTTTACTTTTTCACATAGGGCTAGGTAGGTTTGGATAGCTTTTTTTCCCCCCTTAAAACATTAAGTCATCATTCAAAAAACTGCATTTTGTGTTTACTTGGGTTATCATTGTCTAACATGTAAATTTGTTTGATGGTTGTAAACATTTAAGTGGGAGAAATATTCAAAAAAAAAAAAAAATTCCAAATACTTTTTCAGCACTGTATCTCTGATCTCTTCATGACACGCAAGCACAAGCTTACTATGTTAATGTGCCAATTAAGGATTACAAAGTCTGGAGAGAATGAGAAAAAGCTGTTAATATCTATGTTTTAATGACAATGAGATTTCCCAAAATGTTAAAGAAGAAGTGTTGAAAGCTTCAATGTGAAGCACGTTTGGGGTTACGGTGCTAAAAATACAAGATATACATATCATCAAGCAACACTAAAATGACATTCAGTCCTTTGTGTAATCCTGACACCTACAGTGCACATTACAGTGCCACATTCAAGGATTTTAATTACCAGTGATGCCGACAGGGCTAAAAATAGCAGCAGGCAGGGCAGAGGAGGGTTAGTTTGAAGCTCTTAGTAAAGAGCATATGTTATTTCAGAGTCATGGAAATGGTCCATTTTTATTCACATGCTATATAATCTGTGCTCATGAAAGTACAGTTACTGGTGAGAAAACTGGTGGTATTTCACTTTAGTAAAATAAAACCTTCCAAAATAACATTTTGAAGCTTGTCCTTTTGGAAATGTCACTTTATTAGGTTTTTACCCCAGTCATTCATTCTTCAAGGAGATTCCAGTCACATTTGTAATTAGTAAATCCAATGTGGCCAGTATGTTGTTGACAGCTAAAGTGTGTATCGATGACCTTTTTGAGTGATTTGTGTGGCACGACATCCAGGGGAAAGGTAGCTGACTTTTTACAAGATATAATCTCCTCTGGCGTACTTGGTGAACTGAGCACAGAACAGCTTAAATCAGCAGAAATCTAAAAGATAACAGAATGGTTCTGGGCTATTTTCATGAAACTTGCCAGGAATGCTGCACTTCTCCAGGGAGGCTTGGCTGTGATTGCTGGCAGGAGAAACAACAGACAATGCTAGAGCCATACGAGATGACAAATTCTTCACAATCATGTCTTGCTAAACTAAATTGTTGACCTTTGGGGTAGGGACCTGCAAGTTTTAAACGAACATACAGATATGTTTTATGGGCTGTCAATTCCTTTCGATCTGCTACTTCTCCCACAATACAAATTGACCCTTAGATGCATAAGTGGGTCAACAATGGCACGGTGAGGTTGCTTTCTTGCAATATCTTTATAATGAAAAATTTTTTAGCATTTCATTATTCAGCTATTTCTCAAAAAACATGTCTTTGATACCATTCCATTAAGTTACCTTTTATACTTTTCAGGAAATTGTATTACTACCCCAAGCTCTTCATCGCTGATAATATCATACAAGAGGTGATGTACAAACTTAGAGGGATGAAGAGCAGCAACAGCTGGAGGAAAAGAGTGGAAAAATATCAACAAAATGTATATCAACAAAATGTATATTGACATTCATCTATTGCTGCTCTATGTAATAATCTTCTTTTTCAATCATCAAAATGTTCAAAATCTGTTATAAAGTAAAAAAGTATAAACATTTCAAACTTTCAATCTTTCTTGTGTGGACAAAAATGTAATACAAACCATAATGCAAATTATTATTTTTTACCAAAATGACAAAAATGGCATAAAAACACATTGATTTTTGTGCGAGTCATTTTTGACCCACGTATGAAAGAATGTAGGGTCCAGTAACTCGTGCATCCAAGGGTTAAACGCACTCACCACATGCTGCTGAGTGCCAGGATCCTGTACGTCAATGAACAAATGCACACAGCAATAGCTTATTTGCAGGTATCATATGTGTAAATAGAGATACATCATCAGATATTCCAATGGACCACTGAAAAGGAAAGTGTTTATCTGACAGTGGATTTAATTGTTGCTCCAGTCTTGAGCTGATTAACACTTCAAAATGCTGACTATGACATCTGTGTTTACTACTGTGTGTATAAAGAGAGTGGATGCAGGTGGATCCTCTCATGGCACTGATTAAACCCGATACTTGGAGTAAAAATGGGAAAATATAATCTTTACTCTTCATCCAAAACTCAGTGTCCTTTAGAGCCACAAAAATATCACTTTGCAGCATACATCCCAAAATGTTCATATTTCCTTCTTCAGTTGAGTTCAAATTCTTAGTTTTAAAACACTGACCTGCTGTTTTAGCAAATTATCAAGCTTTCTTTTAAAATTATTTAAACTCTGTGTGAGTGTTTCCTTGGTAGGAATTAGAGTGTTATGGGTTAAGTAAGGGAATCAGAAAGTATTGACTGATGGACTTTGTAACGGCATCTGTAGAAAAATTGAAAATATAACTGCCGTTATGCTTAAAACTTTGTTTGTGATCCATGCAGTATCATCTCCATCAAAATTTATAAAGTTTTTTTTGTGCTTTTTGTTTCATTTATCAAAAGAGAGAACACAAAACTGAACTGCTGTCCCTGATATCTAAATTTCCATTTTCTCTCCGAAATATACCATAGAAACATCAGAAATAATTTAAATCATGAAATGTGCATCAGAGGACCTGGGACTGTCTGCTGTGTTTGCAACCAGTTTTGTAACAAATCACATGAAACATTCATTTTGAACACATCACACACTTTCCAGTCTTGAGACAAATGGTTTTTGAGAAAAAAATAACTCATGAAAAATGAATTCTGTGGGACCTATCATTTGATCTTTGTTTTTATTTTTTCTTTGAAATGCTCTGGGCATTGTTACGAGGATTTTTGTGAAAGCCTTGGGTGTGCTATTTGGCATTCAGATTGTTTGCAACATGGTTATCTTGATTTCGGCCATCAACAGTTCTTTTAAAACTTTGGCTGCCATGGCCACTGACACAAAGGAAAACATGCTGTTCAGAACATTACTATAACCCTGGAAAACAGGCCGCAGCCAGATTCAGTGTGGAACTTAAAGGCAGGTGATCAGTTCGAGTAGTCATATCACAAGATAAGACAGCAAGAATGCTTTTGGGTCATTCCAGAATTAGATGACATTTGGGCTTCAAATTTTTTTGAAAAATAAACCTCTTTGACAATTTTCTGCTACATATTCATCAATAAGAGGTAATAAACTATCAAAGGCTTGATTGGCTCAGTTTACACATCAATGGTACCATTTTATTCCATGTTTTATTTGTTGCTTGCTAATCCTGCTCTAATCACAGTCACAGGGTTGCTAATCCATGCTGATATTAGCTTTTTCTCAGGAGAAGAACCTAAATATTTAGTTAGCTGTTACTGCTGACCAAGGAGACAAACTTACTGATGGAAAAAAGTAAAGAAAAAAGTAAAAAGAATTTGTCTTATCCTGATAATATGCATAACATGGTTGCATGAGGTAGAGTGAGACATTCAATCAAGGCTGACAATGTTATGGAAATATGGAAATTAGAAGTGAGGACATAGCTTTGCTCTACCCATTCTTTTGGAGAACTGTTTAATGTCAGTTCCAGCGAATCATGTGATTCACTGTTTTCTTCTTCTACCAGCTAAAAAGGTTATGCTAACAGAGTTGCATGCATGTTGTGGGACAAATGTTCCATGCATAATAATTATTATATAAAATATTCTGTTGATAAAAAAAAATGTTCCCACAGTTACAAGAGACATCAGTGAAAAAAAATGATACCAAAAAAAGAGATTTAAATTTCATTTTAACTGTTTTATTTGAGATTCAATTTGGTCATCAGGGGGTTGGGGCAAGAGAAAAATGGCATTTTAGGGGAACTCCAGATTTATTTGGTATTTATAAAAATATTTTCAAACATTCTTCTCTCCTAGTTTTTTTTTTTTTTATATATATAGATTCAATCTCAGGACAAGTAAATTTATACAACTGCATGTTTTGTGGATTATTTGAAATTTGATGGGTGGGACGTAGAACGTCCTCCAGTTCTGGAATGACCCTTTTATCTAGCATCCATAGTTAAGAGTTCTCTTATTCTTGTTGTCCAGTTGATTTTGGGGAGGTGAAGCACCTTTCCAGCAATAATTATCAAAGCTATGACTACAGTTAGTTTGCTGGGATTACTGTCATCCATGCGTATGTGCAAGTTTCCCAAATCTGGCATCCAGAGGTCTTACTGTTTACAGGAACTGATTTCCTGTTCAGTCAGCTGCAAAGCAATAAGTGTACCACCGGTTTCTTAAAGTAACAAGCCATTCTCGAGGTCCTGTTGTCTGTTGTCTGCCTCCCATCCTTGAGTTTTGTCTTCCATTCAATTTATTTCCTCATCTGTGGTCTCCAGTTCAATAAAAAAGGCTAACCGTCAAACTAAAATTAATTATGACATCATGATCCATGGCTTAATCCATTGCATTAGCTGTTCCTAGAAATTCATCCTCACTTATTGTACATAAACTGGCCTGTGTAGATGAATAGGAATATGATTAGGTTAGCTGGGCAGTATCACCAGATAGAGATCCCTAATGCAGTTAGCATGGCTCCCCCAAGGGACAAATCATTCTGTTTCTTTTCAGTCATACTGGAAATAAATACTGAAAATAATTCATGTAAAAATCTGTGTATTTCAAAAGCTTTCAGTAATTCTCCTGATATTCACCTTTCAGTGTGGCTTCTGTTTCTCCAAATCTCAGCAACGGAGGTGGAGGTCCAAAGTTAGCTTGACCCATTGAGCCACAATTAGGGGTGGGCAGTTTCGTCAAAAGATAATGCAACAATCTTTGGTGTCCTTCTACGTCACAATGTATACCCTGAAGAATGCTTAATATGATGTCCTGTAGCAGGCTGAAGTGGGGTTTAAAGAAACCTGACAAAAACAGGAAGAAGTTAAATAGATATTTCTCAGGTTGTGGTAGTTGTGTATTGTTCCATTACATGCAAAAATGGTTTTCATTCAGTTCCAATAAACATGCATTCTGTGATATATTAGAAAGAATGTACAAGAATAAATTAAAGTGCGTCCATAAAAGGCAGAAGAAAAAGATGGGAGATCTGCAGTGAGGTTCACATGGGAACTGTTTGATATGGTGTAGAGATGAAGATGAGATTCTTTGAACTAAAATGGACCATGTTAATAGAATTTCACTCATAAAATGAAATGGCCTTGAGACACAATTTGCAGATGAAAAGTGATAGCTTTATTCTGCATCTGAATCATATTGATTTCTTTCTATAGTCCAATGATTTTATTTTATTTTTATGTGTTTATTTGTTTTTTGGGTATTTAAACAACAAAAAGTTACATTTACCAGTAATTAAAAGGATGAATGACTATTTGGAGAGGCGAACCGCTTCTTAAAGTGGCATCTTTGTGTAAGTCAAAACAGTTTCAACAATTTAGATCAACATCCAAAAGCTTTCAACTGAACTGAACGCAGAAATAAATCACGTTCTATCATTTTAATAAGAATTTGTTTGTCACGGTTGCACAATTGCCCTTCGAATCCTCAGATTGCTGTGAAACTCAAAATGTTCAAAGAAAAATATTATGGCTGTCTATGCTGAACACAGTGACCCTTTTCAAATGAACATTCAAAGTCCCAGTAGATAACTTTTAACAATATGACTGCAAGAGATTCAGACTTGATATCCATTCCCTTTCCTCACTTTGCATTTTTTAATATTTTTTTTAACATCACATTCCTAAAAAACAAACTGAGCTGCATGTGTTTCTGAATTATGTGTACATCAAATATATTCCGTATGACTTTGACTGAAAGATGTGGATAAACTGGAGCCTCATGTACAGCCTAATAGTGTGGATTTTTTAACATGCAGTGTGCTTAATATTATACTATAATAACACATACTCAGAAGAAGATCCAAATGCCATATTGCTTGTGTTGGTAAGTGTGTGTTCATACAAGTGACACACCAGTTTACTTTCACCTTGACAGACCAGCTGCCCTGCAACGCATGACTAGAGCGCACTTAAATGAAAGGGGCTGCTTAATATTTCAACAGTGCACTATTGTTTCATGTTCCTGGGCTGGCAGGTAATGGAAAACAAAGCTTCGCTCTGACTTTGCTGTGCTGGGTTGTGATGTACAGTATTATATTGTTTTCCAAAATGCAACGCTATGAGGAGAAAATTGATTCCACAAAGTGATTTTATGAGGGTATCGTCATTTTGCCTTGACTGTGGTAACATCGGCCCTCAAACACATAGATGTTACATTCTGTTGGTTTTTAGGTAAAATTTGATACTATATATGAGGATACATTCCATAAGTATATTGTGTATCATCACATCACAAAGTTCTATGGAATATGGTGCTGTTTATAACTGCAATGAGCAAACGATGGAAAGAGTAGCATTGAACACATGGTAAAATGTAGTGTCAGTGGTTGGTCAATTTATTGAAGGGAAACTTAAGTGCTGTCAAAACAGTGTCTCTGTAAAACTGTGTCATTTGGAACCTGTTTTGGTAAAACATTTGCACACAGAGAGGTGACTAATATCATCTAGTAGTTTGATGAAGATTTGGATTGTGCAATTGTCAAGCTGCCTATTGCACGATCCAGATGTTCGGTAGAAATTACAAACTTTTACCTACAGTCTAAATTTGGTGACCCCAACTATTTTTAGTTAGTTTTTATTTTATTCATTGACAAAAAAAAAAAACAAAAAACAAAAACAAAGAGCAATTCAATACAATAGAAAGTCAAAAGTTTCCAAATTTCTGAATGAAAAGGAGCAGAAGGAAGAATAACCTTATGTAAGCTGCCCCTTTATATCAAACAATCAGTTCAGAATGAGCATTGAAAACAAACAACAAGCAGTATGGCTATAAAGTCTGAGAGGCCTGTACAGCCACTGTCACTCATATCAGAATTTTCTCTCATAACAAACACTATGATACTCTGGATGAATTTGTGGGTACATCTATATAAAACAGGTACATTCTCTGTTGCCATGATTTCTGACAATCTATAACTTCTAAATAAACAGATGCTGCATTTCTGTCATGTGGGGGAATGAGCAGCCTTGGCAGAGTACTGTGCTGCTCTGAGAGCTTTTGAAGTTCTACATGGGTCAGATGGAGGCAGCGAGCAGTGAGGGTCAGGATTGTACAGAGTTTTAGCTAGTTGGCTATTGGTCAGCTAAGTGTGAGGTAGCGCTTTGACCAAATTCTCACTCGCTTGTGAAACTGGGAGGCTAATTAGTGGTTGGGAGGCATGAGGGAAGGCAGAAATAACCATCATCACATCTTGGCAGCTTTAATTTTACATATCCAGGTTTTTAAGGTTAGGTTTGTTCCTAAAAGACAATAAAAATGAATATTCACCAAATGGTACATCTAAAATACACTAATCAGCCACAACATTAAAAACCCCCTGCCTTATATTCTGTACACTACCACTCAAATGTTTGGGGTCACCCAGGCAATTTCATGTTTTCCATGAAAACTCACACTTTTGTTCATGATTGCACAAGGGTTTTCTAATCATCAATTAGCCTTTCAACACCATTAGCTAACACAATGTAGCATTAGAACACCCACAGGGGTGATGGTTGCTGGAAATGTTCCTCTGTACCTCGATGTAGATATTCCATTAAAAATCATCCATTTCCAGCTAGAATAGTCATTTACCACATTAACAATGTCTAGACTGTATTTCAGATTAATTTAATGTTATCTTCATTGAAAAAAACTACTTTTCTTTCATAAATAAGGACATTTCTAAGTGACCCCAAACGTTTAAACAATACTGTAGGTCCCCTTGTGATGCCAAAGCAGCTCTGACCCATCAGAGCATGGAGGCAGGACCTCTGGGAATATCTTGTGGTCTCTGGCACAGGGATGCTGTCAACAGATCCTTTTAGTCCTGTTTGTTGTGGGGTCGGGCTTCCATGGATTAGGTTTGTTCTGGCACATCCCAGAGATACTCAGAGTGGAATCTCAGAAATTTGGAAGTTGGATCGATGTTGTAGGCTTTTCGTTGTGTTGCTCGACCATTCCTGAGCAATTTTTGTGGTGTGGTAGGTGCACTGTCCTGCTGTAGGAAGCTGCTGGTACTGGTAGGATGTCGATACCATGTGGGAGTGTATTTGATCTGCAGTAATGTTGGGGTGTCAAAATAATATTCACATGAATGCCAGGACCCAAGGCTTCTCAGGAGAACAATGCATTGTAATGGCATGATTGACATTCACTTCATTTTCCATTTTTCTTGCTGCTCAGTGAATTTTCTGATTGTATGAGGAGTCCAAAGTGCATTTAAATATGAGAAATGTAAATCCGAAATAGTAAATCATCTGGACATCTTAACACAAGAGTGCTAAATTAATAATGTGTCAGTGTATATAACCCAAAACATAAATAAATGAAGATTTGAATTACCTTTATGTTTTTTTTTTTTACTTCTTTTTTTTAACATTAAGTATGGCATTTTAATTTTTTTTAGGATTTATAATTTACAATCTCAGCTGAACTGATACGGACTACATTTCTACGTTTAACTGCACAGTGAGCACTGCTGCTTCAACATGTCCTTATTTATTTTATAATCTGATATCACAAATTGATACAGAACAAATTACCATTCAGTTTGCTCATTTTATCCCTATCTATATCATTTTATGTTTTTTTTCCCCCCAGCAGAGTAATCAACCGCTGCTGGAATCAAAACATTTGTAAAGGTTACAGTGGCATATGGCTCTGGGAATATGTCTGAAACTGGCATGGGGTAATCAATTTAAAGATGACCAAATCAGTTTAAATTGAGTTTTTAGTGACTGTGATGATTGGAATGAACATAAATTGATGCCTCTGTCACTCCTGCTTAGCATTTTAACACAGATAGAATAATGACGGTGGAAAGGGAAAGCAACTGCTATTTTAGGATCTGTTATTTTCAATGTATGAAAGTACTAGCGAGTTAAATGCAGTGACAGTCTGAGATGTGAATGGCTAAATCGATTTATTTTAGCATCTGTGTTTGTGTAGAGTAGGGTCAGTCAGGTAAACATGGAGCAAGGACACTGCAGGAAACACAGCTGAGCTTAAGGTTTATATTGTCTACTGCAGGGATGTTGTAGAGGACAAATTCTCATTAGTTAACTTTTCACCTGTGAATGTATTAGATGGTGTAGCTCATCATGCTGTTGAATTGTTTTCAAGTAAGACAAAACCTGAAGTAAAAGTGAGACTACTAAGGACTATAAATGCTTCAGGTGTGGCAGGTAAAGACCCCATCTGAAAGACTGTCCATCCACCCATTATCTATACACTGCTTAATCCTCATTAGGGTCATGGGGGGTGCTGGATTCTATCCCAGCTGACTCAGGAGGAAGGCAGGAGACATCCTGGACAGGTCATCAGTCCATCACAGGGCTACACATAGAGACAAACAAACACACTCACATTCACACCCATGGACAATTTAGAATCAGCAATTAACCTCAGCAGTGTGGGAGGGAGCCCACGCATGCACAGGGAGTACATGCAAACTCAGAAAGATCCCAGGCCCAGAACAAGACGCAAACTGCAGATCTTCTAGCTGCAAGGTGACCGTGGTAACCACCGAGCCACTGTGCAGCCCATCTGAAGTGAGTGAAGTGTTTTTCCTGTAAAATGACAAGGTAGACAAAATGAGCTTATCTTTAAAAGCATTTAATTACAGGAAATGTTAAATTTCAGTGTTATGAGCTACACCAGGGGCTGCACAGTGGTTTGGTGGTTAGCGCTTAGCAGCTAGAAGATCCCTGGTTCGTCTCCCAGCCTTCCTGGGATCTTTCTACATGGAGTTTGCATGTTCTCCCTGTGCATGCGTGGGTTTTTCTTCAGGTACTCCGGCTTCCTTCCACAGTCCAAAAACATGCTCAGGTTAATTGGTAACTCTAAATTGTCTGTACGTGTTAACGTGAGTGTGATTGTGATAGACTGGTGACCTCTCCAGGGTGTACACACGGCTGCTAACAGTCAATAACAAATGTTTAATCCTGCCATGAAGGCATAAAAAAAGAAAGGAGTATAAAAGATAGCTGTCCATACAAAGACCTATTTTATTTGCAAAATATGAAATACCAAGCACAGAGGTAATGACTGCCGTCATTGCTGAGGAAAACTGGGGGACATTGTGGGGTCACCCAGAGTTTAACAGGGAAAGAAATACAAACAAACAAAAAACAGGCAAATGATGTGCTTGTTGCTGCATGTAAGCATATAGCGTTTTTTATAGGTCAAATTCAGTCACTTAATGATCAAGAAAAAAGGGATACTTAAACATACTCCAGAAACAATCATGCATAAACATCGTTTCACATGCAATAGTCAAGAGGAATTACACAAGATTATTTGGAAAATGAAAATGCTTATCCTTATTCATCCTGGGGGGAAAAAAATCTCCACATGTCCTTCAAACAATCCACTTTTTTAGATTTTTTTAGATAGGAAGAGAGGGTCGTTCAAGAGAAGAAGGCCTTCTTGCTTGAGATGTTAAGTTGTCACTCCAAAACCTTTTAATATTTGTATTATATTAAGGTGTAACTTCAGTGATGGATGTGCTAAATCATGTAAATAAATCATTTATTCAAAATGACTCAATTATTGAAATTACATTAGTCCACTCAACAGGTATAGGAAATATAAAAATACTCATAAAAGTCCAGAAAGCACATATGTTACATTTTAGAGTGAAGCAGCAACACTGAGGAAAATAACACATGAAATATATTATAAATTTTACAGATATGGTTCTTCAATAATTTCCTGAATTTCTTGAGTTATGCAGGTCTATGAAACCAAACCAGTGCTGAAGGAAACCTGCTGTACCTTCCATTATGAGATCACACTAAATTCTGTGTGGCATTCTTCCAGTTAACTCAAAAGGCCCGAAAAATGTATATGTACAGTTACTCACAATAATAAAGAGCTATTCTAAGCTTGTTTTTAGCTGTACAACACACAAAAAACATGAACATTTACACACTGTCTGTCAAATGAGGGTTCTCTTGTACAGGCGAGAACCATTAGGCATGAGAATCGTAAAGGAACAAGAGGGAGTGGGACACAGATGAAGCTACGAACACGTCACAGAAGCTCAACCTGACTTGATTAGACTGAGTCTAATTTGGATTTGGTCCAATTCAGATGCTAGGTGAGGTCCCATTCTGTGATGCAGTTCTGTTCATGCTGAATTCCAGAGTAGCCTACTGCTATACTTCACATGCAAAACCAAATATATAACCACATAATATATTCATTATATCCTGTCATAGACTGTAAATGTCACCAGCATCAAAGTTTAAGGAACTTATAATGATTGTTTAATACCAGAATGTGAAAATTCATTGCAAATTTCTGACCTGCTGTTCTCTGATGGTTCTTATTAAAAGCCCAGAGGAATTAAACTGTTCTATTTTCTCAAAAGTGTAGATTGACATTCCATCAATTTCCCTCTCGGGGATCATTAAAGTTTCATCTATTCTAATCTAACCACTGGGAAGCACTTAATGAGAACAAAAACTTGTTGAATGTTGTGACAGTTTGACCTTTCTATGGCACGATGGACTGATGGAAGATATGTGCAAGCAGCACTCAGGAGGGCTTCAGGATCAGCTGCACAGTAAATGCACATGTATTATTATAATACATTTTGTTTAGGGAGATATTTTTAGCGTTGCCTTAAGAAAGAATCAAATCAATGGCTTTGTATATTAAACATTTTCAGGCCAGATAAATACGCATATAATCTGGGGAAATATGCACACTGTAAAATACAGGGCTTGTGTCTACGGACAAACAACGTACTTCAAACTGAAACATAAAATGTATGACACCTGCTTAACAACCATAGAAGACAAGCTGTAGCATGGATGGCAAACCCAATTAAAAAATAAAGGAAAAGCAAAGTGTCATTTTAAGCAGTGTTCCTCTTACTATGCATGAAACTAAACCTTGTTTCACCTTTTGCTTTTTAGTATGGAAGAGAGATTGCTGCCAGGTAGGCTGTGAGGTGTAGAGGGCTTTTATTGTGAAAGTAAAGTAAAGATGTATTTTGACCCTCAACCATCAAAGTAATTTACAGTACAGACGGATCAGCACTACTTCTTACAACACAGACTAAACATGTGATCTGAGTATTGCTGACCAAAGTCTACACACAGTTGCTGCTAAAATACCAACAGTGGTTGGTGGCTCATGCAACATCTGTCAATAAACAGATGATAAGTTTACTTACTGCACAAAGTTCATTTAGTAACAGCAACTGAACACATGGTCATTATTATATGTTACATGTAGGATCAAGCATATTATTGGTGACCTGGAGAAATGGGTGTTCCATTTTGATGCAACATACACTGCTACTTATCATCATGGAGAAAAGTGAAGTGGAGTAACACTACCGATTTTTCTCTCTTTTTTGCATCACTGACTTTTTAAATGCAGTCTGTAGTCCATAGTGTCAATGAAGAAATGCTTAGATGCATTATGTAAACTGACAAGGACAGTACAGAGTACGTGTCATTTACAGGGTCGCACATACGCTACTGTTCAAAAATTTGGGGTCGCCCAGGCAACTTAATGTTTTCCATGAAAACTCACACTTCTATTCACATGCTAACATGATTGCACAAGGGTTTTTATAATCATCAATTAGTCTTTCAACACGATTAGCTAACACAATGTAGCATTAGAACACAGGAGTGATGGTTGCTGGAAATGTTCCTCTGTACCTCTATGTAGATATTCCATTAAAAATCAGCAGTTTCCAGCTAGAATAGTCATTAACCACATTAACAATGTGTAGACTGGATTTCTGATTCATTTAATGTTATCTTCATTGGGAAAAAAAAGGTTTCTTTCAAAAATAAGGACATTTCTAAGTGACCCCAAACTTTTGAACAGTAGTGTATGCCATTCATGTAGTGCAAGACTGAATAAATAGTCATATCCAGCAAAGGCTTTTAGCACCACTTCTACTTTGTCGGGTTGAAAAAATGTAAACACATGAGGCATAATTGTTTAAATTTATAACTTTATAGAATAACAAAAATGCAAAAACAAAAAAAACAAAAATACCGATGTCTAATGTGTTGTTCAGTGATGTCCTGATACAGATCCTGATAGAATGATGTTGTGGCTCCAAGGTTTGAAGGAAACACAGCAGGAAACCAAATGACTCTGCATTTCCACACATTTGACAGGGAATGCTGCTTTCCTTTGGGGTAGTTTTACATCTCATTTGTTTTTGTTTTTGTTTTTTAATTCATTTGCACCCAGGTCGTACCTATCACCTCCGTTCTGTCGTAGCACAGGCGTGTTTTATCAGACCAATTATTTTCTGTTATGCAAGGCTTATAAATGTGACGCTTTATAGCTATAGGTGTTCAGCCTCAGAGAAAAGATTTGCAGATTTATGATCTAGTGTTAAAAATAACCTTTTGTTTTTAACTTGAGTTAAGCACAAGTGCACACTATAGTAACACTTCTCTTATGGATCTGGGGCGACATTTCTGCCATCAGGGTTTATATGGTGGACATATAGTAAAAGCAATAATAGAGTTTAACAGGTCAAAGATATGCACAGTTTATGGTATATATGTGTAGGTATATAGAGCCTAGATTGAATACCCTTTAACTGCCTCTTAGTGATGAACAGTTTTAATGTGTTGCAGGCCAAAGTTTTCAGATTTGTCTGGCCACATTAGCCTAAAGAAGCTAATGATAGCTGTTGTGAACATTGTTTGTGGAGCATTTTTATGACACATGAAGCTGTTGCAATTCATTGTTGCTATAGAGCTGACATGACTGAAACACTCTTGGTTGAACTCTTCAGATCTAGGCAAGTGCCTTTAGTAAAAGGAGCATTTACTGTGTTGTGACACTTTACATTCCAGTCTTTGCTTTTCCAGAACTTTGGTAATTCTAAATGTTTCCATACATGTTAGTGTGTTGTAGAAAATATTTGCCATAAAATCATTACAGACTGAACGCAGTCAGTTGAATACTGTTCCATATAGGCTTTGCTTTCATTCTCTCCATTAAATTGTGTAACAAACATGGTTATTTAGTTCCTTTGTTCACATATCTATTGCATATTAGTTTAATTTGGCACTCGAGGAAACTCATTTACACATTTAGCCACCAGTGCAACAGTGGTCAGGTTTTATTTCTCACCTAAAATGTTTTAAATATTAAATATTTCAATAAACAGATTTTATGATTGTATGAATATATGAAAATGCTGCTCATCATCTATTGTTCAGATCTACAGCAGGATTCCAGGTGGTTTTTTTTTTCTCATTCTGACTGTGGCTTATGAAACAGCTGGTGTGCGTCAGCTGAATTTACAACAGGCTAATGAAGGAGTCGTTTACTCCCACTTCAGCGGACAATACTCCTCATTCTCAGTTGCCTGCTTGAATTTTATTTAAAGCTGGAGACACAGCGATACAGTAAAGCTCAGAGCATCTGTGCCATTTTCCTACTTCCAGTGTGTGTTAAATGTGTTTGTTTCTAACTGACATCACTTACAAACCAGATTAGTTTTTCTGTCGCCTCAAGCTGCTTTTCAGGAGGGAGGGAAAGGGAGGAAAAAAAAACACTAATTGTGTAATGATTGCATGTGCTGGCCATTATCAAACTGCCACTGTGCACTTAAAGCTGTCTTTGCTTACTCCCACTGTTGTAATGAGAAAAGAATCCTTGACATAAGCTTGGATGCTTCCCACTAGTTATGTGTATCTTATGATTAATTGTGACAAGGCGGTGGAATCCATTTGGTGCTTATACCAGCCAGTGCCCATGACCTTGAATAGCAAAACACTGAGTGAATAATTATGAATAATTTATGGGAATAATTTGTTGTATTATTGAATGCCTTGTATTCAGAGCATTAGCACATAAAGTGTTTCCGCCATATGTAGCCATCCTGGATGACTCTGGCGGACAGTTTAATCACACAGAGTTTTCCAGGAAGAGCAGAGAAGTTCAGTGAGGTCACCTGTGATAGCTGCAAATATACATGCCGTGGCAGCAGTGAAGTGGTTCAGATACTTCAGCAAATTTAGAATATTTTCGACAGTGTGTTGTTGCATATAGTGGTCAGTTAAGTATTAAGTTCATGTGTTTGACAGAAGCAAAAACAGGTGCACGCTGTATTATTTAATGAAGACAAATGGCAGGCAGACACAAGAAGAGGTGTGCTGACTGTTGTATTGGTTGGAAAATGCAATAAAGATATGAAGGCTTTTCTCATTTCACCCTCATTTTATAGGCCATAATGGAGGAAATGCTCAGATCCAACTGTTAAAGTCACAATGAGCAACAATTTTATAACAACAGTGTACAAATAATGTGAAAAGGGTCGATTGAATTTAAAAAGAATTATAACCTTAACCCTTTAATGCATAAGTGGGCCAAAAATGACCCAGTGAGGTCATTTTCTTGCAATATGTTTGTAATGAAAAGTTGTTACCATTTCATATTCCAGCTATTCCTCAAAAAACATGTTTTTGATATAATTTCATTAAAATTTTTGTTACCTTTTATACGTTTAAAGACATTGTGATAATTGTATCACTACCCCAAGCTCTTGACTGCCGATATCATACAAGAGGGGAAGTTCACAAACTTGGAGGGACGAAGAGAAAAAGAGTGGAAAAATGTCAACAAAATGGATGTTTACATTCTCTATTGCTGTTCTGTGTAATATCCATCTTTTTCCATTATCAAATGTTCAGTTATAAAGTGAAAAATAAACATATTTCAAACAAATCATTCTTGTTTGGACAAAAATATAATACAAACAAGGATATAAATTATTATTTATAACAAAAATGGCTTAAGAAAACATTGATTCTTATATGGGTCATTTTTGACCCACTTATGGAAGAGTGTAAGGTCCAATCACTCATGCATGGAAGAGTTAAACCCCCCTCTTGTGTGAATTGTTACAGTTAGCTCCAGATCATTGTCTATTGTTCAACTACAGCTTTATCATTCTGGTTCACCCTCATCCTGTGTTTTCCAGCCTCAGCAGGCAGCTGTTTTCTACTGAACACTACCTGCTCAGCAGCAAGCAGCACACAGGCACAGCTAGAGACCAGCTGGTGAATATTGTGGGGAATTTAGCAGCTAAAGAGATAGGTGTTTCCCTCGGGAGTTGGTAGAGATACAAAACAGAGGAGTGAATATTGGACTTACATCCATCAGGTGGACACAAACGCCACACCAGATGAATGATAATGTTGCTCTGTAACTGCTGGATGTGTAAATAAGAAACTGTTTGCTACGACATTTGGCATAAGATGTTGAAATGTCAGTGCTGAGTTCACAATATTCCAAACAGACAACAAAAAAAATGTGCATGTTTGTTTGACAAGCAATACTGGTATCTGAATATATTTCTTTATGAGTAAAAATGATAGTCACTTATACTTACAGGTATTTAAGATTTATAAGCAAAATGTACCTAAAGCAGCAAAAATGGAGAACAATTTATCACAGTTTGGTGTTTCTGTGTCAGCATCTTCTACAGAGAGTAGTGTTCCTTGATGTCACAACACCAAAATTATGATTATGAAACAAAACCTGCCTAAATATTTCAATACTGATGCTGAAACATACCATAGCAAACACCGTACATATCTATGAAAGCAATTTAATAAATATGACAGGGCATGGAACAGATTTATTATTATTATTATTATTATTATTATTATTATTATTATTATTATTATTATTATTATTATTATTATTATTATTATTATTATTATTATTACAGTATAGTATGTGAAAAGAAGCCATAATGTAATAGGAGTGAATTACAGTACCACAATGCATTCAGATATTTTAATATTAAACCAGGACTGGAGAAACTCTTCAATAAGATTAGCTCTTTACTCATTCACATCTCTCCATTTTGATGCGACACTGCTGCAAATAAAAGGTTGTTTTCTTGCCGGCGTGAGTAGAAGCAGTACTTGAGTGCACATTTCAATCACCCACTTTCACTCTTTCTGTGGGAATTAGTTGATCATTTATAACTGACCTGCATACTGTGACCACAGCTGTTGCTGAGCAGCTTGCACTATCACGAGCTAAGATTACCAGTGTGAATGCTCCATTTGCTTTAAAAGGCGTTTGTCCTGTTTTGAAGACAAAGTCAAATTAAGCAGCTATATTGGCCAAGGTAAAAAAAAATAAAAAAGTTTTCATGCCACAAAATTAATAACTTGTTTGACTTATATTTGATGGCATGATGCACTTCGTCTTATCTATCACCATGTGATTGATAACATTGTACTCTCGTGTTTACAACCAATTTACATGCAAATGAGGCATCTCCTGTTTACAAATATGTTTTTAAAAGCAGTGTTTTCTGTTCAATAGTCTTCCAGAAAATCTAATACTTTATTCACAATATGATAGGTAATATAAATGCATCATACTCTTTGAATCCTTTGAACAGGTTGGTGTGTCTATCAGGGAGATGTTGCCTAGTCATATGCGTTGGTCTAGTAGGTGAAGAACATATTTTGCTGTTTTCTGGTGTGTTGGCTGAAACTGAAACACTGCCATATTTTGCTTTGTGAACCTGCTTTAAAGACAGTCTTTGGATGGTCAGTTCTTTGGTTTATTCTTACAATCTGGACAACATTTTTAATGAATACATCTGCAACAAGGGCTGCACAGTGTCTTGTTGGTGGTTAGCACTTTTGCTTTGCAGCTAGAAGATCCCTGGTGTGTGTCCCGGCCTTCCCAGGATCTTCCTGCAGAGAGTTTGCATCTTCTCCCTGTGCATGCGTGGGTTTTCTCCAGGTACTCGGGCTTTCTTCCACAGTCCAAAAACATGCTGAGGTCAATTGGTGATTCTAAATTGTCCATAGGTGTGAATGTGAGTGTGATTGTTTGTCTCTATATGTAGTCCTGTGATAGACTGGTGACCTGTCCTGGTGTCCCCTACCTTCTAAGTCAGCTGGGATAGACTCCAGCCCCCCACGACCCTAATGAGGATTAAGCTGTCTATAAGTAATGGATGGATTTGAAAATGTCTATCAGTAGTTGTGAAGTTTTACATCAACCAGTGTGAACACAAGCTTTTCATATAAACTACTACTGTAATCTACCTACAGTCCCTGTGAACACGTTGGAAGCTAAACGCAGCATGAAGACCTTCAACCCTTGAAGAGTCTTACGAATGCTGACTGAAAGTTTGTTCTTGGTGTCTGTGTGTCATTATTAGTAATTCTGTGGCCTTAATATAGGGAAAATTATATTCCAACTTTACCACCCTGCTGTAAGTCAAAATATCTTGTGGTATCTAAAAGTCGTATTCTCTTGTTTACAACCAATTTACATGCAAATGAACCATCTCCTGTTTTGAAATGGGGTTTTTTTTCTCCCTTACTCTGTTTAGCTATTTAAGCTGATTTCTGTGCAATAGGCTTCCAAAAATCTAATTAGCTGTGGGTAAAGACAGTAGGTCAACAGCGGTTCAGCAGTGAGTAATATATTCTGTACTTAAAATGTCAGTCACACTTGTCCTGTAGGGATTATTTCTCCACTATTTCTGATTCACGCCTGGACTTTGATGGAGCACTGTGATAGAAGTGGATTCCCATACAGCTGTCTCCTCTGACCCTGCAGTGGCAGTAGGAAATGACAGCATGAGTAATGCTATTCATCCAGTGTGGTCCATTGAACTGAAGGCTAAGCATTCTGTGGTAAGAAAACAATAATCTGTCTTTAATATGAATTCTTTGTCACCCACTCTGTGTCATGGTTACACAAGGAACCCAGATGCAGACAGAGCGCAACAGATGAAAATCAGTACAAAAGTGCTCATTTTCAAAATGCAAAACCAAGAGATGATATTTAGAAAGGGGAAGCAAAAACTAATTTACAAAGTGGGGAATACTACCAACAGAGAACTACAAATGTAATAAAAGTACATGATTGCAACCTACATGATTAAACAAACTTTAAACCTTTATTCATTTTTTTTTGGCAGTGGCTTTCTTCTGCTGCTGTTAAGCATATCATTTTTTACATACTGCAGTGTTCTGTTTAACTCACACCTCTCACAAACACACAGCACTTCACGGAACAATGCATGTTTTAATAATTACTTTGCCAAGGAACGGAGTGGAGTTGTGACGATCGGCATTGTTTGTCCATCTGTTTGTCTGTCTGTTAGTAACATTGCTCAAAAACAGACCAACACATTTGGATGAAATTTTCAGGGAAGGTCAGAAATGACACAAGGACCAATTGATTAGATTTTAGCCATGATGTGGCTTATAGTCTGGATACATGGATTTGTTAAAGATTTCTGTATCTTTGTGAGACAGCGGCACGGCGTCACTGTAACCATGACAACAAGTAAACACTACGTCAGCTGCCTGTTGATGATCACATGATTGCGATCCTACTAAAAATGGGCTGCTGCGGACTTATCAAGACATATCCATTGGAAATGATACAAGGAACAACTGATTAAATTGTGGGGGTGTTTCTGAGTCCCATCAATTCCTGCCGCCCGCTACATATTTAGGTCACACGATTTGGTATCCGTACATAATGTACACATACATAACACACGTCTGTGCTCAGCGCAAGGTAGTTTTGTTTGTTGGTACATCAATATTAAATGGTCACCTTCTATGCCGCCGTGATTTTTAATCATCAATAACTAATAAATAAACAAATGCTGTATTTCTTTAAAAAAAAAAAAAATGCTGAATTTCTGACAATTCTATATGGGGAAATGAACAGCCTTGGCGGAGTACTGCACTCTCTGAGTGCTTTTCTTGTTCTTTCTTGTGACAGGTATAGCATTGGTAACACTGATTACTGACACTGATCAGAATGCAAAATAGTTCTTGTACATTTCCTTTAAGGTCTTACTCAGGAATAGCCTTCTGTTGTCCCTTCACCAAAAAGCACACATGCTTGAACACAACTGGTGTTGAGCTCGAATCAGTCCAACAGGAAACTGAACTCTATTATGAGCATTACTTCTCACCCACTACACAGTCTGGAAGTGTTTCAGCAGAACACCTTCAGCCACAGACTCATCCCCCCTCAGTGCAGGTCTGAGGGCAGCAGAAAGTCCTTCCTAACAGCTGCAATCAGGCTTTTCAATTCACATTAATAACATTTATCATATAACTTACGAGTTATGCTGTGCATATGTTTTTAATTTTTAGATTTTTTCTAACTCATATACTATGTATATGATCATACTGATGACTATTAGTGTTGGTGTTCTGTCACGTTTGTGGGTTGTCTGAGTGTTTATATACTGCTGTTAGAAGTAATTTCCTGTAAAGGATTAATAAAGTATTATTCTATTCTATTCTATTCTATTCTATTCTATGTTGTTAGGTTATTTTTTTTAAGATTATAGCTTTTGGATAAAGCATATTTATACATAGTAATGTATGGGATATGCATGGTTCATGTAAATATTCTGTCCTCCATGCAAGTAAGTCACCTAAGCCATGTTCAGACAATGCAATTGTTCTCTGATAAAATGTTCAGTGTCAGATTAGTGGATTATAAAAATCCTATTTTTTCTGACTTGATATGAGTGAAGACAGACGAAACATTAGTTCCTGACTGTCCCTTCATTACAAGAATCTAAACAAAACAATGCTGGCTGTGGAAGGATCTTTTACTTACCAGTGTTTACAGCTGTGGTGAAAGAGTGCTCTGGGTTCCTATTGATCAAGGTCACTGTACACATGGCAGTTATACAAGGTAAGCAAATGTTAAAAAAAAAAAAACAAACAAACAAACATCTGGATATGTGGTCTTTGTCTGGATGTCTTGGGGTGTCCAAGATGTGCTATTCGATGTTTGCATTTCCAATGTAGCTCATGTGCTTACAAACAGAACAAGCAGTGGAAGGTGGAGATCGCATGTTAAAAAGTCTGAGGAAGAATTAATGATGGAAAAAGAAATAACAGCATAGGTATGAAGCAAGCATTTGTTTCTTAGAGCCTGATATCTAGACAAGGAGTAAAATGTGAGCATGATGATGGAGCGACATGTTGAAAGACTCATCGTCAACAAGCATTCTCTGGCTGTTGCCTGCAGAATGTGATGATTAAAGTCACGCTCTTCATCTCTTTCTCTGTCTCTCAAGTCTTAGCAGTCATCTACAATCGCAAAAGTGCTCACTTTTATTGCGATCTCTAACACATGGAGATAGTGACTGACTTTAAAGACTGTCCTGTAGGACACAGTTCAACAATTAGAATTCATTTAATCCATTTAGGGGCTTGATTATTCATCTATAACTACTGTGTTTTTTTTTTTTTTAAAATCTACTTTAATATTTATAATCCTGTACAAACAATTACTCTGTTTCGTGTTTGGGTGAATTAAATGACTGACTCTCTCTTGTCAAATCAAAAGCTGTGTTATTAAGTGGTGCACTGTGCATACACAGCTGGTTTGCAAATGTCTTCGTAGAGATTGATGTTGTCTCCAGAGCATTTTGAAATCTATTGTGACAGGCTGTGACATCTAGAGGAAAAAAAGGATGTGAACTTAATTATAAAGTTCAGCTGTTGGTGTTCGCATGAGTCTTAGACTGTACACTAATGTGACTTGTAGACGAAAAGGAAACATAATGATAATTTGTCTAGCTCTTTACATGTAAAATAAATACTA
The DNA here is from genome assembly GCF_022539595.1 of Amphiprion ocellaris. Taxonomy (NCBI): domain Eukaryota; kingdom Metazoa; phylum Chordata; class Actinopteri; family Pomacentridae; genus Amphiprion; species Amphiprion ocellaris. The sequence goes on from NC_072779.1 coordinate 23,254,430, forward strand.
TTTTGCATCTTGGGAGCCTCTTTTAATTGTTTGTCAGTATGTGCACAGTTTTTTTTTTTTTGTATTACTATGACTGTATGTTTTAGGTCTGCAAAGGTCACAAGTGCCAGCAGCATGCCAGGTATATTGAGTGTTTTTTTCTTTATCTATTTACTATACTGAGTGCCTGTTTTAAAGTATACCATACTTGTAGACCCAGTAGAGGAGGGCTGACTCACAGATGTATTTGTTTTAAATATCTTTTTAAGTACACAGTTCTCATAGCAGATAGCAGCTTTGGGCATATTGCAGACACGTATAATTTTACCGAATGTTGCTGAGAAAGCAGCAGTGTCTTTGGTACACATCTAGGTGCAACTGTGTTGCGCATATATATATATATATATATATATATATATATATATATATATATATATATATATATATATATATATATATATATATATATATATATATATATATATATATGGGGTCACTCAGAAATGTCCTTATTTTTGAAAGAAAAGCAGTTTTTCAATGAAGAAAACATTAAATTAAACAGAAATACAGTCTAGACATGATTAATGTGGTAAATGACTATTTTAGCTGGAAATATCTGATTTTTAATGGAATATCTCCATAGGGGTACAGAGGAACATTTCCAGCAACCATCACTCCTGTGTTCTAATGCTACATTGTGTTAGCTAATGGTGCTGAAAGGCTAACTGATGATTAGAAAACCCTTGTACAATTTTATTAGCACATGAATAAAAATGTGAGTGTGCATGGAAAACATGAAATTACCTAGGTGACCCCAAACTTTTGAACGGTAGTATATATATATATACTCACATTTTATATTTGCATTCAAGTGGAGAGCATTCACATACTTCCAGGGTTTGGTGGAGAAAATCAGGTTTTCAGAACATGAGTTCTGATATATATGAGTTAGTATATATATATATATATATATATATATATATATATATATATATATATATATATATATATATATATATATATATATATATATATATATATATATATATATATATATATAATGAAAGATTATATATTAAAGACTTAACTAACCCTGAATTCAATCTTTGAGCTATTTGTAATTTTAAAAAAGCATGACAGAAATACAGTTTTGTATACATTTCTCCTGCATGGGACAAATGTCTCAGTGGGAACACTATCGATCAGTGGGTTCTAGAGATGGGATTCTAGCGCCAATAGACAAGAATCTACAGGCATTTTAGTAGACACATAATACTGTCCTTTGGCACAGTTTAATTGCATTGAACTAAAGGCTAATGTCACCATGCCAACACACTCACAATGGAAATGCTGACAAGTGGCTCATCTCATTTCTGTATTTTGAGCTTCCTTGTCTCTTCTGTCCTCTGTCCACTCACCTGTGACCTAGACATCAATCTTAGCATGGCATCTTAACGGATGTCTCCATGCCTAAAATGCCTGAGGAGACTTATTGGAGGAGCAGTGAGCAAGAGTGCATCCTCGATATAAACTTTGTGGAAGTGTTTTTAGCACTTGTGATGTTTTTTTTTTTTTTTTTTTTTTTGGATGTGATGTATTAAAGGGGTGTGACATACAGCTGGGATATACAAACCATGTCCATCACTCAATCATCATTTCTATTATTTCTATTATTAGTTATTGTGACCTACATATGCAGCAGGTGGTGGGAATTGATGGGACTCGGAAACACCCCTACAATTCAATCAGTTGTTCTTTTTTTCATTTCCGACGGATAATTCCCAATAAGTCCGCAGCGGTGGATTTGTAGTATGATCACGATCATGTGATAGTCAGCAGGAAGCTGACATAGTGTTCACTTGTTGGCATAGTTGCAGTGATGTTGTGCTGCTATCTTGCAATGATACAGAAATCTTTAACAAATCCATAGATCCAGACTATAAGCAGCATCACTGCCAAAATCTAATCACTTGGTGCTTGTGTCATTTCTGACCTTCCCTGAAAATTTCATCCAAATCTGAAAGTCTGTTTTTCACTCTGGAACTCACTCCCCCATGCCCTCCGTGACTGCACCAACCTCACCACATTTAAATCCCTTTTAAAGACTCACCTTTTTAGATCTGCTTTCCTTAAGTGATTCTGTATTTTATCTTGAACTTGTTTTACTATCTATTGATTTTAATTAACAGTTTTGTTTTATCTTATTGTATTTTATGTACAGCGTCTTTGAGTTTTTGGAAAAGCGCTTTATAAATAAAATTTATTATTATTATTATTCAGTAACGTTGCTAACAGACAGACAGACAGACAGCAACAAACCAAAGCCGATCGTCACATAACTCCGCCACATTCCTTGGCAAAGTAATTATTTGACATTGGCTTGAAATGAAAGCATCAAAGCAAAAAATTGTCATTTTGTCAAATACCCGTTGCCTCAACTTCTCTACCATCACGCCCACCAACATATGTGGTAGGAGAGACAATGCATCCTACATCTGAAAATCTCAAAATCAAACAAAATAAACTTCATTCATGATGGTGCTAGAAAAACAAAATCTATTTCTATTCTGAATTCTTGACATGGCAATCCATCCAATAGTCAGTGAGATATTTCAGTCTGGGCAAAAGTGGTGGAGTCACCAGCTGACACTGTCATCCACTGAGGCAATTCACAAGCATGACTAAAAGGACGAAAAAAGAAAACAATGGAGAATGCTAGAATGATCCTTTAATCGGCCAGAACTTTGTCTCGCCACACTGATGGAGTTGAGCTCTGCAGAAAAAGCATGGAGGATTTCATTTCTAATGCAACTTGAAGCATCATCAGAGCAGGCACAGAGCTCAAACCAGTTTGGCATGAAGTGCAATTGAGAAAAGTATACTGACTGTCAGCTGAGTGCTACGGCAGGACAGTTTGTGACAGTGCCACCATTGTTGGCCTCTCTCCAAGTACTGGATTTCACAAGTGCAGCCAATTTGAAAGCTGTCTGCTGACTGATGTTAAGGTTTGAGATCCAATGTGTCATCTTGTCAGCAAGGTGTCTTAGTTGAGGAAAACCTATAAAAACTTTAAATGCCCCACATGAAGGTGCTTTTCAAGAGCACTATTTTATTCTTCTGTAACACAGTTCATCAAGAACAGATATAAATATCCTTCACTGGATTATGATTATAATATTTGATATGACAATTATTATTATTTTATTATTTATATAGAGATTTTTGTGATTTTTTTTGAAACAATTCACTATATTTAGGTATGAAAAGAGAGAAAAGTGACAGTATTAGTAGCAGAAAAGACTAGGTTTTGAGCCAGGTATTATGTCTGCATTGCATTCAGCGCTGCTGAGTCTCCTGTCAGTAGAGAAATTGGTATCTCTTCCTTTTCTGTGATTAATTTCTCCCTGTATCCCTGTTGAACTGCAGTGCTGCTATAGTTGAGAAGAAAATACCTGGATGCGGCACTGTCTCTGCTCATTTTGTCCACACAAATCAGAAAACACGACCAAACAAACAATATAAATGGACCCAGGAGTGTAAAGCATTTTAAAAAACAAAACAAAACAACAAAGACAAATAGACACTTTTTCTCAAAGTACATAAACAGCATATCCATCTAAGGTTCGTAGTATAATTTGCTCCAGAAATATATGTCATAGGAATATCTACTGTCACCCTGGTAGGCCTGGATGATTGATACTTTTACAGTTTGATAGAATAACTGATAACTGCTTTTACTTAAAGGCTTGCATTGCAAACCCCAGTCACTCTCCCTGTGGCCTGTGCGAAGGTCTGCCTAGGCATGCTAGTCCTCACCTGCAGACCTCCCCTGGTGGAGGTTGTGGCCAGCTGGGTCTTGTGGTTTCCCTTGTGAGATTGGCTTCCAAGTCAAAAAAATACACACAGCCCTGTATCCACCACCACCTCCATCTAAACATCACTCTGCTTCCTGGGCTGATGGACTTGATCTCGGGCTGCATTCTGCCTGCTGCCTATTTATGTGTGCAAATTACACTGTGTTTCTTCTCTATTTCTTAGTGTTTGCCTGATTTATGTTGTCAATTGTTTGATTCACTCATCCCTTTTCTTTACTGTCAGTCTGCTTGCTGATAGCGAGTCTCCTTCCATTTGCAGCCTCATTCCTTCAAATCCCCCCCACGCCATCATTCCTCCCGCGTTCAGCAGCGCACATTAGTTTAAGCTGCGACGTGTTAATCTGTGAACCTGAAATTTCTTGTTTTGCTCTATTTATTGTGAATGCTGTGTGCGTGACTCAGGGGTTAGCAAACACTGCTGGGTGTGTGAAGCTCCCTGGCTGACTTGCATTGTGGACTGTGTGTGATAACTTGTGCCGAGACCTGCAGACTAATCAGCTAGATGCTGATGGTTTTTTGGACTGTATTCATCTTCCCACATCTGTGAGCTTAAGGGGATTTTGGATTTAAAGAGATTTCACAGTTTTTTCAGAGTCAGTGCCAACTCATGCCAAATTTAAAACCCCTATTCATTAAAAAACAGAAAATATATAATAATAATAAATTGGCATCTCATTCCAATCCACTCTTTTACTTAAACTATCGGTAAATATGCCAAACCTTGGTTTAAAGTATTATAAATTCCCCAGTGCATTCTGATACTAGCTTAGTTTATGTCAAATTCATGCCAAATGTGTGTATTTTCTGTGAATATAAAATACTGGACTGATAAAGGTAAAGCTTATGTAATTATTTAAACCTGGCTAAATCAACCAATCGCATGTATTGACCTAATATTGGACATGAGACGTAAAATTCCAGTTGTCTTTCATAGCTTCAAAAACCTTCATATAGAATGCTTTTACTATGGCCATATATTTAGGTGTTGTTGTAATGTGTGTGCATGTTTGTGTGCGTGCGTGCGTGTGTGCACATTTTTACATTCTTTTGGACCATTATTGTCACAATATTTTTTAAAAACCAAAACAGGTCATTGTTTGAAATGTGATATGATAGCCATCTGCCAAAGTATGCTTGGTTAAATCATTTTGCATAATGAATAGATTCCTCTCTTGTGGAGAGTTTTGTCTGACAGTTAGCATTTGTAAGACAGGCTTTTTTGGACTTATCATCTGTGACAACCATAATTATTGGCTGTTGGACAATTTGTCTCAGTTCTTTTTTTTTTTTTTTTTTTTTGGCTGCAGTAAGGACGTCAGTAGAACTTGTTTTTCTCGTTATTAATTTATGTATTTCCTCCATGGCAGTAAAACACTTTATAATCACTTTCTGTGCTCATGAAACACTTTGAACAACTTGAAAAAAACTAACTTGAAAACACCTGTTAGCCTAGCAACTTTCAGGCAACAAAAAAAAAAAAAGTGAACTGTATATAAAAGAAGTACATGCAAAGAAGCTAATGCACACCTGCCTTAAACTTGCATTTTTTTTAATGGCCAGCACAGAGTGACATTGACAGTTGCAAAAAGATTGTATAGAAGTCTGTGAGGAAATTATCTTAATTCTCACTTGATCTGTTGCCTCAGTAAACACTTTTCTAATGAGTTTATGGTCTCATTCACTGGTTTGAAGTCTCTTTTAATATAGCAAGGTGTTCATTTTTAGTCCGCCAAGGAACACGGCAGAGTTATGTGACGATCGGCATTGGTTTGTCTATTTGCAACATTACTCAAAAATGGATTTGGATGGCATTTTCAAGGAATGTCAGAAATGACACAAGGACCACCAATTGATTACATTTTGGCAGTGATGTGGCTTATTTTGGCGTGACGCATGAGACTGACTGCCCACATGTCACGCCCACTCACCACACACCACACACACTTCCCCTCTGCCCACAGAAACACTGGACAACATTATCCACAATATTCCAGCTGTCGATTCCAACAGCTCAAACAAAACCAGGACTGTTTTTAGATCAAAAACTCTGATTCTGTTGAAACGCCAGGGGGAGCGCACGTTCTGCGCGAGCATGAATGTGGCCGTGCTGAACCTGCGCTCTCTTTTAAACAAAACTTTTCTCACTAACGATTTGATTTTAGATAATAACTTGGACAGTCTTCTCCTGACAGAGATATGGCGTGGCATTGATGCACCTGCTGTTCTCACCGAGGCTTCCCCACTGAATTTTAATTTTTTTATTTTCGACAAGACAGGGTAAAAAGGAGGCAGAACAGCCTATTTACAAAAAATGCACTCACCCCAGCTGAAGTGTCTTTTAACAATTGCACATCATTTGAGCACCACGCCTTTGTTTTGAGCAGTCATTGTGTTTCCGAGTCCCATCGGTATCCGTACATAACATACACATACATAACACACGCCTGTGCTCAACGCAAGGTCATTTTGTTTGTGGGTACATCTATATTAAATGGCCGCATTCTATGTTGCCGTGATTTCAGATCATCAATAACTAATAAGCAAATGCTACATTTCTACAAAAAATAAATAAATGAACAAAAATGCTTCATTTCAGACAATGCCATGTGGGGGAATGAAATACCTTGGTGGAGTACTGCACTCTCTGTGTTTTTCTAGTTATACATGACGATGCCATTTAAAGTAAAATAGATGATAAAGCAGGATTTGGTTTAAAGCATGGCTGCCTTCAGTGAGGGCTGCACAGTGGCGTGGTGGTTTGCACTTTCGCCTTGCAGCTAGAAGATCTGCTGAGGTTAACTGATGATTCTAAATTGTCCGTAGGTGTGAATGTGAGTGTGATTGTTTGTCTCTATATGTAGCCATGCGACAGATTGGTGACCTGTCCAGGGTGTCCCCTGCCTTCACCTCAAGTCAGCTGGGATAGGCTCTAGCCCCTCCGCGATCCTAATGAGGATAAAGCGGTGTATAGATGATGGATGGATAGATGGATGGATGGATGAATGCCTTCAGTGAGCTTATTTTCTTCCAGTTCTCAGCAAGATCCATCCCTCGCTTCTCTTGTCGACATGGTGACAGCCAAATGTCAAGGGCTTCTCAAAAGTAGTCCACAAACCACTGGGTGATTGCACGTCCATCTTTTTTATACAGTCTATACAAATAACCCATAGTACAATGCTCTCTGTAGAAGACCATAATTAAACTTGGCTTTCCAGAATATGTGAACATATAATTATCTTGTTACCAAATATGAGACAACCCTCAGTTATATTCGACCCACCTCAGTCTGCAGAGTGGTCGGGAACTCTCAGTTGGCTTAGATTCTGCTCAGAATTCTAGGTACTGCATCCAAGACCTAAAATGACAGGGGAAACCATGGACATATAGCATCAATGCATCATATTCAGTTTCTGTTCAGCAGTGCTCAAAAACACACATCGGTTAACCTCAACCTCTCCCCTACATACACTACTATGCTAAAAAAGTGCACTTCAAATAATCAGTTATATTATGGGTCTGTTTCCAAAATGGGAAAATTAACTTTCCTTTAGTGCAATGTTAACTAATCTTTAATTTCCATATATTCATCAAGAAAGTGCAGGAAACACTTGAGTGAAATACTTATTTTCAGCTGACACTGATCATTATTTCTGCCTGTAAACGTGACAGACATCACCTGCTGTGAGTCGACATTAAATCTATAAAAGGTGAAGTGAAACCCTTATCAGCGAACACAACTTGATTACATATCTATGGGTTTTAGTTGTAAAATGCTCTGAAATCCCAGTACTACTTTTGTGTCCTGCAAGCCCCTTATAAGCTCAGGGCATTTTGGAAGCAGTTCTCACACTCACAGCATCGTGCTATTGTGTTATTGTACTGTAGTTCAGTCTAGGCTGTATGATGTAAGTAAATGTCATGGTAAACTGAGTTAGCTTGCTAGTACAGATGCAGAGAACATAACGTCCTTTAGTTTGAGGTGTGCACATGAGCCGCTTCATGTCCTTTTGATAAAACATGAAGCACAAGAGCAAGTCTGGCTGCACCTTTATGTTTTTGACCTGTACATATCATGATCTTTTTGGGATCTGAGACAGAAGGCTGCATCAGAGTGCACACTCGCTTTCTTCCCTGGTTTGTAGGTACTTCCTGTCACATTCTCAAGTCAAGTTATATGTAGTGGTTGTATATTCCTAGCTTTAAAAGAGATCTTGGTTGATATGATGCAAATGAAGTCATCTATGAATTTCTCACAGCACAATGAGCTTGTAAATGTTTCATCTTCAGTGGAACATAATCTTTGTTGGATCAATGTTCACCTCTTACTTTACATAACCGTCCAAAAGGCAATTTCATGTTTTCCATGAAAACTCACATTTTTATTCATGTACTAACATAATTGTACAAGGGTTTTCTAATCATGAATTAGCTTTTCAACATGATTAGCTAACACAATGTAGCATTAGAACACAGGAGTGATGGTTGCTGGAAATGTTCCTCTGTACCTCTATGTAGATATTCTATTAAAAATCAGCCGTTTCCAGCTAGAATAGTCATTTATCACATTGACTATGTCTAGACTGCATTTCTAATTACTTTAATGTTATTTTCATTAAAAAAAAAAACAAAAAAACTTTCAAAAATAAGGAACGTGGCCCCAAACTTTGGAACAGTAGTGTACATGGAGTTGAAATGTATTAATAAATACTGAAATGTAAAAAAAAAAAAAAAAAAAAAAAAAGATTCATGATTTGTTTAGTTTTTCCTTTGCATTGTAAATCTGAAAACTAAAATTTCCAAGGTCATAACGTTTTCACATCATTTAAAATCAGAATGGACTAACTTAATTATGCATTCATCATTTATGTTATACTGCCACGCCTTTGGGGTTTTCCCTTTGCATATTTCCCCCCTTGTCAATATTTTTTAATTTGGTATGACTTTATATTAAGCTTATTTTTTTCATTAAAAAAAATAGATACATAAATTCAACAAGCAAAATAAAGTTGGATCCTTATGAGGTACAGCATTTACATGTTTCAGCTTTTATGTTAATGACAGGAGCAACTTTCGTTCCAGGATCAGAATTGATAAAAATTGCACACAACTCCAAAAAGAGACTTGTGAAGTCCTTGAAGAAATGCATGAAATAAATGTCTGCCATTTTATTTTATCAGATGTTAATGTTGTTAAAAACAACATAATTTGTAGACTGAAGAGATAAATAGACTTCCTCACAAGTCCCTCCTCAAAGAAATGTTTGTACCACAGAAGCTGTAAGAAATACTGTAGTTATAGCAGTGGAAGATATCAAATATTGATTGCATATGTATTTATATGTATGCACAGTGACATAACAACCTATTGATTTCAGCAGCTTAATTTCCAACGGCTAGTTCATCCAATTGCTGGAGGTCCTGATTCAGAACTAAAGGTTGACCCGATTGATTTATTGACACAATATGAAAACACATGGGAGATTCTGACTGCTGACCTTGACATGATGCGATTA